>NW_025725928.1:5126840-5436133 GCF_021461395.2 Schistocerca americana | reverse complement strand
TTTTACCTTCTTGTTGACGATGAAACACAGAACTTGCATCGGATTAAATACAAAAGGCACAATGCCGACTTAAGTACAAGAAGACTGACTCTTCTTACTGACTATGTTTTGAACCATTCCTGTGACACTAGTTATAGATTCCGATGCTTGACTTCAGATTTACTGTATACCTCTGACCTTCTTATTATCGATGAAACACTGAAATTGAATGGGAATTAAATACTAAAGGCACAATGCCGACTTAAGTACAAGAAGAGTGACCCTACTTACTGTCTATGTTTGAACCATTCCTGTGACACTAGTTATAGATTCCGATGCTTCACTCCAGGTTTACTATATCCCTTGGACCTTCTTATTGTCGATTAGACACAGAAATTGAATAGGAATTAAATAGAAATGGCACAGTGCCGACTTATGTACAGGAAGACTGTCTCTTCCTACTGTCTATGTTTTGAACCATTCCTGTGACACTAGTTATAAATTCCGATGCTTCACTTCAGGTTTACTGTATCCCTCTGACCTTGTTATTGACGATGAAACACAGAAATTGCATCGGAATTAAATACAAAAGGCACAATACCGTCTTAAGTACAAGAAGACTGACTCTTCCCACTGGCTATGCTTTGAGCCATTCCTGTGACACTAGTTATAGATTCCGGTGCTTCACTTCAGGTTTACAGTATCCCTTGGACCTTTTTATTGAAGATGAAACACAGAAATTGCATCGGAATTAAATACAAAAGGCACAATGCCGACTTAAGTACAAGAAGACTGATTCTTCTTACTGACTATATTTTGAACCATTCCTGTGACACTAGTTATAGATTCCGATGCTTCACCTCAGGTTTATTGTATCCCTCTGACATTCTTATTGACGATGAAACACAGAAATTTCATCGGAATTAAATACAAAAGGCACAATGCCGGATTAAGTACAAGAGGACTGTCTCTTCTTACTGTCTATGTTTTGAACCATTCATGTGACACTAGTTATAGATTCCGATGCTTCACTCCAGGTTTACTATATCCCTTACACCTTCTTATTGACGATGAAACACAGAAATTGAATCGGAGTTAAATAGAAAAGGCACAATGCCGACTTAAGTACAAGAAGACTGATTCTTCCAACTGTCTATGTTTTGAACCATTCCTGTGACACTAGTTATAGATTCCGATGCTTCACTTCAGGTTTACTGCATCCCACTGACCTTCTTATTGACGATGAAACACAGAAATCGCATCGAAATTAAATACAAAATGCACAATGCCGACTTAAGTACAAGAAGACTGACTCTTCTCACTGACTATGATTTGAACCATTCCTGTGACACTAGTTATAGATTCAGATGCTTCACTTCAGATTTACTGTGTCCCTCTTACCTTATTATTGACGATGAAACACAGAAATTGCATCGGAATTAAGTACTAAAGGCACAATGCCGAATTAAGTACAAGAAGACTGGCTCTTCATACTGTCGATGTTTTGAACCATTCCTGTGACACTAGTTATGGATTCCGATGCTTCCCTCCTGGTTTACTGTATCCCTTGGACCTTCTTTTTGACGATGAAACACAGAAATTGCATCGGAATTAAATACAAAAGGCACAATGCCGACTTTAGTACAAGAAGACTGACTCTTCTTCCTGACTATGTTTTATTCATTCCTGTGACACTAGTTATTGATTCCGATGCTTCACTCCAGATTTAATGTATCCCTTGGACCTTCTAATTTACGATGAAACACAGAAATTGCATCGGAATTAAATACAAAAGGCACAATGCCGACTTAAGTACAGGAAGACTGACTCTTCTTACTGACTATGTTTTGAACCATTCCTGTGACACTAGTTATAGATTCCGATGCTTGACTTCAGATTTACTGTATACCTCTGACCTTCTTATTATCGATGAAACACTGATATTGAATGGGAATTAAATACTAAAGGCACAATGCCGAATTAAGTACAAGAAGAGTGACCCTACTTACTGTCTATGTTTGAACCATTCCTGTGACACTAGTTATAGATTCCGATGCTTCACTCCAGGTTTACTATATCCCTTGAACCTTCTTATTGTCGATTAGACACTGAAATTGAATAGGAATAAAATAGAAAAGGCACAGTGCCGACTTAAGTACAAGAAGACTGTCTCTTCCTACTGTCTATGTTTTGAACCATTCCTGTGACACTAGTTATAGATTCCGATGCTTCACTTCAGGTTTACAGTATCCCTCTGACCTTCTTATTGACGATGAAACACAGAAATTGCATCGGAATTAAATACAAAATGCACAATACCGTCTTAAGTACAAGAAGACTGACTCTTCCCACTGTCTATGCTTTGAGCCATTCCTATGACACTAGTTATAGATTCCGGTGCTTCACTTCAGGTATACAGTATCCCTTGGACCTTCTTATTGAAGATGAAACACAGAAATTGCATCGGAATTAAATACAAAAGGCACAATGCCGACTTAAGTACAAGAATACTGACACATCTTACTGTCGATGTTTTAAACCATCCCAGTGTCACTAGTTATAGAATCCGATGCTTCACTCCAGGTTTACTGTATCCCCTGGACCTTCTTATTCACGATGAAACACAGATATTGCATCGGAATTAAATACAAAAGGCACAATGCCGACTTAAGTACAAGAAGACTGATTCTTCTTACTGACTATATTTTGTACCATTCCTGTGACACTAGTTATAGATTCCGATGCTTCACCCCAGGTTTACTGTATCCCTCTGACATTCTTATTGACGATGAAACACAGAAATTTCATCGGAATTAAATACAAAAGGCACAATGCCGGATTAAGTACAAGAGGACTGACTCTTCTAACTGTCTATGTTTTGAACCATTCATGTGACACTAGTTATAGATTCCGATGCTTCACTCCAGGTTTACTATATCCCTTACACCTTCTTATTGACGATGAAACACAGAATTTGAATCGGAGTTAAATAGAAAAGGCACAATGCCGACTTAAGTACAAGAAGACTGACTCTTCCAACTGTCTATGTTTTGAACCATTCCTGTGACACTAGTTATAGATTCCGATGCTTCACTTCAGGTTTACTGCATCCCTGTGACCTTCTTATTGACGATGAAACACAGAAATCGCATCGGAATTAAATACAAAATGCACAATGCCGACTTAAGTACAAGAAGACTGACTCTTCTCACTGACTATGAGTTGAACCATTCCTGTGACACTAGTTATAGATTCAGATGCTTCACTTCAGATTTACTGTGTCCCTCTTACCTTCTTATTGACGATGAAACACAGAAATTGCATCGGAATTAAATACTAAAGGCACAATGCCGAATTAAGTACAAGAAGACTGGCTCTTCATACTGTCGATGTTTTGAACCATTCCTGTGACACTAGTTATGGGTTCCGATGCTTCCCTCCTGGTTTACTGTATCCCTTGGACCTTCTTTTTGACGATGAAAGACAGAAATTGCATGGGAATGAAATAAAAAAGGCACAATGCCGACTTAAGTACAAGAAGACTGACTCTTCTTATTGTCTATGATTTGAACCACTCCTGTGACACCAGTTATAGGTTCCGATGCTTCACTCCAGGTTTACTATATCCCTTGGACCTTCTTATTGACGATGATACACAGAACTTGCACCGGAGTTAAATAGAAAAGGCACAATGCCGACTTAAGTACAAGGAGACTGACTCTTCTTACTTACTATGAGTTGAACCATTCCTGTGACACTAGTTATAGATTCCGAAGCTTCACTTCAGGTTTACTGTATCCCTTGGAGCTTCTTGTTGACGATGAAACACAGAAATTGCATCGGAATTAAATACAAAAGGCACAATGCCGACTTAAGTACAAGAAGACTGTCGCTTCTTACTCACTATGTTTGGAAACCATTCCTGTGAGACTAGTTATAGATTCCGATGCTAGACTTCTGATTTGCTGTATCCCTCTGACCTTCTTATTGACGATGAAACACAGAAATTGCATCTGAATTAAATACCAAAGGCACAATGCCGAATTAAGTACAAGAAGACTGACTCTTCCTACTGTCGATGTTTTGAACCATCCCTGTGACACTAGTTATAGATTCCGATGCTTCACTCCAGGTTTACTATATCCCTTGGACCTTCTTATTGTCGATGATACACAGAAATTGCATGGGAATTAAATACAAAAGGCACAATGCCGACTTAAGTACAAGAAGACTGTCTCTTCTTACTGACTATGTTTTGAACAATTCCTGGTACACTAGCTATAGATTCCGATGCTAGACTTCAGATTTACTGTATCCCTCTTACCATCTTATTGACGATGAAACACAGAAATTCCATCGGAGTTAAGTACTAAGGGCACAATGCCGAATTAATTACAAGATGACTTACTCTTCTTACTGTCGATGTTTTGAACCATCCCTGTGTCCCTAGTTATAGATTACGATGCATTACTCCATGTCTACTGTATCCCTTGGACCTTCTTATTGACGATGAAACACAGAAATTGCATCGGAATTAAATACAAAAGGCACAATGCCGACTTAAGTACAAGAAGACTGATTCTTCTTACTGACTATGTTTTGAACCTTTCCTGTTACACTAGTTATAGATTCCGATGCTTCACTTCAGGTTTACTGTATCCCTCTGACCTTCTTATTGACGATGAAACACAGAAATTGCATCGGAATTAAATACAAAAGGCACAATGCCGATTCAGTACAAGAAGACTGTCTCTTCCTACTGTCTATGTTTTGAACCATTCCTGTGACACTAGTTAAACATTCCGATGCTTCACTTCAGGTTTACTGTATCCCTCTGACCTTCGTATTGACGATGAAACACAGAAATTGCATCGGAATTAAATACAAAAGGCACAATGCCGACTTAAGTACAAGAAGACTGACTCTTCCCACTGTCTATGCTTTGAACCGTTCCTGTTACACTAGTTATATTTTCCGATGCTTCACTTCAGGTTTACTGTATCCCTTGGACCTACTTATTTACGATAAAACACAGAAATTGCATCGGAATTAAATACAAAAGGCACAATGCCGACTTATGTACAAGAAGACTGACTCTTCTTACTGACTATGTTTTGAACCATTCCTGTGACACTAGTTATATACTCTAATGCTTCACTTCAGGTTTACTGTATGCCTTGGACCTTCTTATTGAAGATGAAACACAGAAATTGCATCGGAATTAAATACAAAAGGCACAATGGCGACTTAAGTACAAGAATACTGACTCTTCTTACTGCCTATGTTTTGAACCATCCCTGTGTCACTAGTTATAGATTCCGAAGCTTCACTCCAGGTTTACTGTATCCCTTGGACCTTCTTATTGACGATGAAACACAGAACGTGCATCAAAAATAAATACAAAAGGCACAATGCCGACATAAGTACAAGAAGACTGACTCTTCTCACTGACTATGTTTTGAACCATTCCTGTGACACTAGTTATAGATTCCGATGCTTGACTTCAGATTTACTGTATCCCTCTGACCTTCTTATTTACGATGAACCACAGAAATTGCATCGGAATTAAATACAAAAGGCACAATGCCGACTTAAGTACAGGAAGACTGTCTCTTCCTACTGTCTATGTTTTGAACCATTCCTGTGACTCTAGTTATAGATTCCGATGCTTCACTTCGGGTTTACTGTTTCCCTCTGACCTTCTTATTGACGATGAAACACAGAAATTGCATCGGAATTGAATACAAAAGGCACAATGCCGACTTAAGTACAAGAACACTGACTCTTCCCACTGTCTATGCGTTGAACCATTCCTGTTACACTAGTTATATTTTCCGATGCTTCACTCCAGGTTTACTGTGTCCCTTGGACCTTCTTATTGACGATGAAACACAGAATTTGCATCGGCATTAAATACAAAGGGCACAATGCCGACTTAAGTACAAGAAGACTGACTCTTCTTACTGACTATGTTTGAACCATTTCTGTGACAACTTATAGATTCCGATGCTTCACTCCCAGTTTACTGTATCCCTTGGACCTTCTTATTGACGATGAAACACAGAAATTGCATCGGAATTAAATACAAAAGGCACAATGCCAACTTAAGTACAAGAATACTGACTCTTCTTACTGTCTATGTTTTGAACGATCCCTGTGTCACTAGTTATAGATTCCGATGCTTGACTTCAGATTTACTGTATACCTCTGACCTTCTTATTATCGATGAAACACTGAAATTGAATGGGAATTAAATACTAAAGGCACAATGCCGAATTAAGTACAAGAAGACTGACTCTTCTTACTGTCGATGATTAGAACCATTCCTGCGACAGTAGTTATAGATTCCGATTCTTCACTCCATGTTTACTGCATCCCTTGGACCTTCTTATTGACGATGAAACACAGAAATAGCATCGGAATTAAATAATAAAGGCACAATGCCGACTTAAGTACAAGAAGAGTGACCCTACTTTTTGTCTATGTTTGAACCATTCCTGTGACACTAGTTATAGAATCCGATGCTTCACTCCAGGTTTACTATATCCCTTGGACCTTCTTATTGTCGATTAGACACAGAAATGTTTTAAACCATCCCAGTGTCACTAGTAATAGATTCCGACGCTTCACTCCAGGTTTACTGTATCCCCTGGACCTTCTTATTCACGATGAAACACAGAAATTGCATCGGAATTAAATACAAAAGGCACAATGCCGACTTAAGTACAAGAAGACTGATTCTTCTTACTGACTATATTTTGAACCATTCCTGTGACACTAGTTATAGATTCCGATGCTTCACCTCAGGTTTACTGTATCCCTCTGACATTCTTATTGACGATGAAACACAGAAATTTCATCGTAATTAAATACAAAAGGCACAATGCCGGATTAAGTACAAGAGGACTGACTCTTCTTACTGTCTATGTTTTGAACCATTCATGTGACACTTGTTATAGATTCCGATGCTTCACTCCAGGTTTACTATATCCCTTACACCTTCTTATTGACGATGAAACACAGAAATTGAATCGGAGTTAAATAGAAAAAGCACAATGCCGATTTAAGTACAAGAAGACTGACTCTTCCAACTGTCTATGTTTTGAACCATTCCTGTGACACTAGTTATAGATTCCGATGCTTCACTTCAGGTTTACTGCATCCCTCTGACCTTCTTATTGACGATAAAACACAGAAATCGCATCGAAATTAAATACAAAATGCACAATGCCGACTTAAGTACAAGAAGACTGACTCTTCTCACTGACTATGATTTGAACCATTCCTGTGACACTAGTTATAGATTCAGATGCTTCACTTCAGATTTGCTGTGTCCCTCTTACCTTCTTATTGACGATGAAACACAGAAATTGCATCGGAATTAAATACTAAAGGCACAATGCCGAATTAAGTACAAGAAGACTGGCTCTTCATACTGTCGATGATTTGAACCATTCCTGTGACACTAGTTATGGATTCCGATGCTTCCCTCCTGGTTTACTGTATCCCTAGGACCTTCTTTTTGACGATGAAACACAGAAATTGCATCGGAATTAAATACAAAAGGCACAATGCCAACTTTAGTACAAGAAGACTGACTCTTCTTCCTGACTATGTTTTATTCATTCCTGTGACACTAGTTATTGATTCCGATGCTTCACTCCAGATTTACTCTATCCCTTGGACCTTCTTATTTACGATGAAACACAGAAATTGCATCGGAATTAAATACAAAAGGCACAATGCCGACTTAAGTACAAGAATACTGACTCTTCTTACAGACTATGTTTTGAACAATTTCTGTGACACTAGTTATAGATTCCGGTGCTTCACTCCCGGTTTACTGTATCCCTTGGACCTTCTTATTGACGATGAAACACAGAAATTGCATCGGAATTAAATACAAAAGGCACAATAGCGACTTAAGTACAAGAATACTGACTCTTCTTACTGACTATGTTTTGAACCATTCCTGTGACTCTAGTTATAGATTCCGATGCTTGACTTCAGATTTACTGTATACCTCTGACCTTCTTATTATCGATGAAACACTGAAATTGAATGGGAATTAAATACTAAAGGCACAATGCCGAATTAAGTACAAGAAGACTGACTCTTCTCACTGTCGATGATTAGAACCATTCCTGCGACAGTAGTTATAGATTCCAATTCTTCACTCCATGTTTACTGTATCACTTGGACCTTCTTATTGACGATGAAACACAGAAATAGCATCGGAATTAAATAATAAAGGCACAATGCCGACTTAAGTACAAGAAGAGTGACCCTACCTACTGTCTATGTTTGAACCATTCCTGTGACACTAGTTATAGATTCCGATGCTTCACTCCAGGTTTACTATATCCCTTGGACCTTCTTATTGTCGATTAGACACAGAAATTGAATAGGAATTAAATAGAAAAGGCACAGTGCCGACTTTAGTACAAGAAGACTGTCTCTTCCTACTGTCTATGTTTTGAACCATTCCTGTGACACTAGTTATAGATTCCGATGCTTCACTTCAGGTTTACAGTATCCCTCTGACCTTCTTATTGACGATGAAACACAGAAACTGCATCGGAATTAAATACAAAAGGCACAATACCGTCTTAAGTACAAGAATACTGACACATCTTACTGTCGATGTTTTAAACCATCCCAGTGTCACTAGTTATAGATTCCGATGCTTCACTCCAGGTTTACTGTATCCCCTGGACCTTCTTATTCACGATGAAACACAGAAATTGCATCGGAATTAAATACAAAAGGCACAATGCCGACTTAAGTACAAGAAGACTGATTCCTCTTACTGACTATATTTTGAACCATTCCTGTGACACTAGTTATAGATTCCGATGCTTCACCCCAGGTTTACTGTATCCCTCTGACATTCTTATTGACGATGAAACACAGAAATTTCATCGGAATTAAATACAAAAGGCACAATGCCGGATTAAGTACAAGAGGACTGACTCTTCTTACTGTCTATGTTTTGAACCATTCATGTGACACTAGTTATAGATTCCGATGCTTCACTCCAGGTTTACTATATCCCTTACACCTTCTTATTGACGATGAAACACAGAAATTGAATCGGAGTTAAATAGAAAAGGCACAATGCCGACTTAAGTACAAGAAGACTGACTCTTCCAACTGTCTATGTTTTGAACAATTCCTGTGACACTAGTTATAGATTCCGATGCTTCACTTCAGGTTTACTGCATCCCTCTGACCTTCTTATTGACGATGAAACACAGAAATCGCATCGGAATTAAATACAAAATGCACAATGCCGACTTAAGTACAAGAAGACTGACTCTTCTCACTGACTATGATTTGAACCATTCCTGTGACACTAGTTATAGATTCAGATGCTTCACTTCAGATTTACTGTGTCCCTCTTACCTTCTTATTGACGATGAAACACAGAAATTGCATCGGAATTAAATACTAAAGGCACAATGCCGAATTAAGTACAAGAAAACTGGCTCTTCATACTGTCGAAGTTTTGAACCATTCCTGTGACACTAGTTATGGATTCCGATGCTTCCCTCCTGGTTTACTGTATCCCTTGGACCTTCTTTTTGACGATGAAACACAGAAATTGCATCGGAATGAAATACAAAAGGCACAATGCCGACTTTAGTACAAGAAGACTGACTCTTCTTCCTGACTATGTTTTATTCATTCCTGTGACACTAGTTATTGATTCCGATGCTTCACTCCAGATTTACTGTATCCCTTGGACCTTCTTATTTACGATGAAACACAGAAATTGCATCGGAATTAAATACAAAAGGCACAATGCCGACTTAAGTACAAGAATACTGACTCTTCTTACAGACTATGTTTTGAACAATTTCTGTGACACTAGTTATAGATTCCGGTGCTTCACTCCCGGTTTACTGTATCCCTTGGACCTTCTTATTGACGATGAAACACAGAAATTGCATCGGAATTAAATACAAAAGGCACAATGGCGACTTAAGTACAAGAATACTGACTCTTCTTACTGACTATGTTTTGAACCATTCCTGTGACACTAGTTATAGATTCCGATGCTTGACTTCAGATTTACTGAATACCTCTGACCTTCATATTATCGATGAAACACTGAAATTGAATGGGAATTAAATACTAAAGGCACAATGCCGAATTAAGTACAAGAAGACTGACTCTTCTTACTGTCGATGATTAGAACCATTCCTGCGACAGTAGTTATAGATTCCAATTCTTCACTCCATGTTTACTGTATCCCTTGGACCTTCTTATTGATGATGAAACACAGAAATAGCATCGGAATTAAATAATAAAGGCACAATGCCGACTTAAGTACAAGAAGAGTGACCCTACCTATTGTCTATGTTTGAACCATTCCTGTGACACTAGTTATAGATTCCGATGCTTCACTCCTGGTTTACTATATCCCTTGGACCTTCTTATTGTCGATTAGACACAGAAATTGAATAGGAATTAAATAGAAAAGGCACAGTGCCGACTTAAGTACAAGAAGACTGTCTCTTCCTACTGTCTATGTTTGAACCATTCCTGTGACACTAGTTATAGATTCCGATGCTTCACTTACGGTTTACAGTATCCCTCTGACCTTCTTATTGACGATGAAACACAGAAATTGCATCGGAATTAAATACAAAAGGCACAATACCGTCTTATGTACAAGAAGACTGACTCTTCCCACTGTCTATGCATTGAGCCATTTCTATGACACTAGTTATAGATTCCGGTGCTTCACTTCAGGTTTACAGTATCCCTTCGACCTTCTTATTGAAGATGAAACACAGAAATTGCATCGGAATTAAATACAAAAGGCACAATGCCGACGTAAGTACAAGAATACTGACACATCTTACTGTCGCTGTTTTAAACCATCCCAGTGTCACTAGTTATAGATTCCGATGCTTCACTCCAGGTTTACTGTATCCCCTGGACTTTCTTATTCACGATGAAACACAGAAACTGCATCGGAATTAAATACAAAAGGCACAATGCCGACTTAAGTACAAGAAGACTGATTCTTCTTACTGACTATATTTTGAACCATTCCTGTGACACTAGTTATAGATTCCGATGCTTCACCCCAGGTTTACTGTATCCCTCTGACATTCTTATTGACCATCCCAGTGTCACTAGTTATAGATTCCGATGCTTCACTCCAGGTTTACTGTATCCCCTGGACCTTCTTATTCACGATGAAACACAGAAATTGCATCGGAATTAAATACAAAAGGCACAATGCCGACTTAAGTACAAGAAGACTGATCCTTCTTACTGACTATATTTTGAACCATTCCTGTGACACTAGTTATAGATTCCGATGCTTCACCCCAGGTTTACTGTATCCCTCTGACATTCTTATTGACGATGAAACACAGAAATTTCATCGGAATTAAGTACAAAAGGCACAATGCCGGATTAAGTACAAGAGGACTGACTCTTCTTACTGTCTATGTTTTGAACCATTCATGTGACACTAGTTATAGATTCCGATGCTTCACTCCAGGTTTACTATATCCCTTACACCTTCTTATTGACGATGAAACACAGAAATTGAATCGGAGTTAAATAGAAAAGGCACAATGCCGACTTAAGTACAAGAAGACTGACTCTTCCAACTGTCTATGTTTTGAACAATTCCTGTGACACTAGTTATAGATTCCGATGCTTCACATCAGGTTTACTGCATCCCTCTGACCTTCTTATTGACGATGAAACACAGAAATCGCATCGGAATTAAATACAAAATGCACAATGCCGACTTAAGTACAAGAAGACTGACTCTTCTCACTGACTATGATTTGAACCATTCCTGTGACACTAGTTATAGATTCAGATGCTTCACTTCAGATTTACTGTGTCCCTCTTACCTTCTTATTGACGATGAAACACAGAAATTGCATCGGAATTAAATACTAAAGGCACAATGCCGAATTAAGTACAACAAGACTGGCTCTTCATACTGTCGATGTTTTGAACCATTCCTGTGACACTAGTTATGGATTCCGATGCTTCCCTCCTGGTTTACTGTATCCCTTGGACCTTCTGTTTGACGATGAAATACAGTAATTGCATCGGAATTAAATAAAAAAGGCACAATGCCGACTTAAGTACAAGAAGACTGACTCTTCTTACTGCCTATGTTTTGAACCACTCCTGTGACACCAGTTATAGGTTCCGATGCTTCACTCCAGGTTTACTATATCCCTTGGCCCTTCTTATTGACGATGATACACAGAAATTGCACCGGAGTTAAATAGAAAAGTCACAATGCCGACTTAAGTACAAGGAGACTGACTCTTCTTACTTACTATGAGTTGAACCATTCCTGTGACACTAGTTATAGATTCCGATGCTTCACTTCAGGTTTACTGTATCCCTTGGAGCCTCTTATTGACGATGAAACACAGAAATTGCATCGGAATTAAACACAAAAGGCACAATGCCGACTTAAGTACAAGAAGACTGTCGCTTCTTACTGACTATGTTTGGAAACCATTCCTGTGAGACTAGTTATAGATTCCGATGCTAGACTTCTGATTTACTGTATCCCTCTGACCTGCTTATTGACGATGAAACACAGAAATTGCATCTGAATTAAATACCAAAGGCACAATGCCGAATTAAGTACAAGAAGACTGACTCTTCCTACTGTCGATGCTTTGAACCATCCCTGTGACACTAGTTGTAGATTCCGATGCTTCACTCCAGGTTTACTATATCCCTTGGACCTTCTTCTTGTCGATGATACACAGAAATTGCATGGGAATTAAATACAAAAGGCACAATGCCGACTTAAGTACAAGAAGACTGTCTCTTCTTACTGACTATGTTTTGAACAATTCCTGGTACACTAGTTATAGATTCCGATGCTAGACTTCTGATTTACTGTATCCCTCTGACCTGCTTATTGACGATGAAACACAGAAATTGCATCTGAATTAAATACCAAAGGCACAATGCCGAATTAAGTACAAGAAGACTGACTCTTCCTACTGTCGATGCTTTGAACCATCCCTGTGACACTAGTTGTAGATTCCGATGCTTCACTCCAGGTTTACTACATCCCTTGGACATTCTTATTGACGATGATACACAGAAATTGCATCGGAGTTAAATAGAAAAGGCACAAAGCCGACCTAAGTACAAGAAAACAGACTCTTCTTACTGACTACGTTTTGAACCATTCCTGTGACACTAGTTATAGATTCCGATGCTTCACTTCAGGTTTACTGTATCCCTCTACTCATCTTATTGACGATGAAACACAGAAATTGCATCGGAATTAAATACAAAAGGCACAATGCCGATTTCAGTACAAGAAGACTGACTCTTCCTACTGTTATGTTTTGAACCATTCCTGTGACACTAGTTACACATTCCGATGCTTCACTTCAGGTTTACTGTATCCCTCTGACCTTCTTATTGACGATGAAACACTGAAATTCCATCGGAATTAAATACAAAAGGCACAATTCCGACTTAAGTACAAGTAGACTGACTCTTCCCACTGTCTATGCTTTGAACCATTCCTGTTACACTAGTTATATTTTCCGATGCTTCACTTCAGGTTTACTGTATCCCTTGGACCTACTTATTGACGATAAAACACAGAAATTGCATCGGAATTAAATACAAAAGGCACAATGCCGACTTATGTACAAGAAGACTGACTCTTCTTACTGACTATGTTTTGAACCATTCCTGTGACACTAGTTATATACTCTAATGCTTCACTTCAGGTTTACTGTATGCCTTGGACCTTCTTATTGAAGATGAAACACAGAAATTGCATCGGAATTAAATACAAAATGCACAATGCCGACTTAAGTAGAAGAATACTGACTCTTCTTACTGTCTATAATTTGAACCATCCCTGTGACACTAGTTATTGATTCCGATGCTTCACTCCAGGTTTACTGTATCCCTTGGACCTTCTTATTGACGATGAAACACAGAAATTGCATCGGAATTAAATACAAAAGGCACAATGCCGACTTTAGTACAAGAAGACTGACTCTTCTTGCTGACTATGTTTTGATTCATTCCTGTGACACTAGTTATTGATTCCGATGCTTCACTAGAGGTTTACTGTATCCCTTGGACCTTCTTTTTGACGATGAAACACAGAAATTGCATCGGAATTAAATACAAAAGGCACAATGCCGACTTAAGTACAAAAAGACCGACTCTTCTTGCTGACTATGTTTTGAACCATTTCTGTGACACTAGTTATAGATTCCGATGCTTCACTCCCGGTTTACTGTATCCCTTGGACCTTCTTATTGACGATAAAACGCTGAAATTGCATCGGAATTATATAAAAAAAGGCACAATGCTGACTTAAGTACAAGAAGACTGACTCTTCTTACTGTCTATGTTTTGAACCATTCATGTGACACTAGTTATAGATTCCGATGCTTCACTCCAGGTTTACTATATCCCTTGGACCTTCTTATTGACGATGATACACAGAAATTGCATCGGATTTAAATAGAAAAGTCACAAGGCCGACATAAGTACAAGAAGTCCGACTCTTCTTACTGACTATGTTTTGAACCATTCCTGTGACACTAGTTATAGATTCCGATGCTTCACTTCAGGTTTACTGTATCCCTTGGACCTTCGTATTGACGATGAAACACAGAAATTGCTTCGGAATTAAATACAAAAGGCACAATGCCGACTTAAGTACAAGAAGACTGACTCTTCTTACTGACTATGTTTTAAACCATTCCTGTGACACTAGTTATAGATTCCGATGCTAGACTTCAGATTTACTCTATCCCTCTGACCTTCTTATTGACGATGAAACACAGAAATTGCATCGGAATTAAGTACTATGGGCACAATGCCGAATTAAGTACAAGGAGACTGACTCTTCTTACTGTCGATGCTTTGAACCCTCCCTGTGTCACTAGTTATAGATTCCGATGCTTCACTCCAGGTTTACTGTATCCCTTGGACCTTCTTATTGACGATGAAAGACAGAAATTGCATCGGAATTAAATACAAAAGGCATAATGCCGACTTAAGTACAAGAAGACTGATTCTTCTTACTGACTATGTTTTGAACCATTCCTGTGACACTAGTTATATACTCTAATGCTTCACTTCAGGTTTACTGTATGCCTTGGACCTTCTTATTGAAGATGAAACACAGAAATTGCATCGGAATTAAATACAAAATGCACAATGCCGACTTAAGTAGAAGAATACTGACTCTTCTTACTGTCTATAATTTGAACCATCCCTGTGACACTAGTTATAGATTCCGATGCTTCACTCCAGGTTTACTGTATCCCTTGGACCTTCTTATTGACGATGAAACACAGAAATTGCATCGGAATTAAATACAAAAGGCACAATGCCGACTTTAGTACAAGAAGACTGACTCTTCTTGCTGACTATGTTTTGATTCATTCCTGTGACACTAGTTATTGATTCCGATGCTTCACTCCAGGTTTACTGTATCCCTTGGACCTTCTTATTGACGATGAAACACAGAAATTGCATCGGAATTAAATACAAAAGGCACAATGCCGACTTAAGTACAAAAAGACCGACTCTTCTTGCTGACTATGTTTTGAACCATTTCTGTGACACTAGTTATAGATTCCGATGCTTCACTTCCGGTTTACTGTATCCCTTGGACCTTCGTATTGACGATAATACGCTGAAATTGCATCGGAATTATATAAAAAAAGGCACAATGCTGACTTAAGTACAAGAAGACTGACTCTTCTTACTGTCTATGTTTTGAACCATTCATGTGACACTAGTTATAGATTCCGATGCTTCACTCCAGGTTTACTATATCCCTTGGACCTTCTTATTGACGATGATACACAGAAATTGCATCGGAGTTAAATAGAAAAGGCACAAGGCCGACCTAAGTACAAGAAGTCCGACTCTTCTTACTGACTATGTTATGAACCATTCCTGTGACACTAGTTATAGATTCCGATGCTTCACTTCAGGTTTACTGTATCCCTTGGACCTTCGTATTGACGATGAAACACAGAAATTGCTTCGGAATTAAATACAAAAGGCACAATGCCGACTTAAGTACAAGAAGACTGACTCTTCTTACTGACTATGTTTTGAACCATTCCTGTGACACTAGTTATAGATTCCGATGCTAGACTTCAGATTTACTCTATCCCTCTGACCTTCTTATTGACGATGAAACACAGAAATTGCATCGGAATTAAGTACTATGGGCACAATGCCGAATTAAGTACAAGGAGACTGACTCTTCTTACTGTCGATGCTTTGAACCCTCCCTGTGTCACTAGTTATAGATTCCGATGCTTCACTCCAGGTTTACTGTATCCCTTGGACCTTGTTATTGACGATGAAAGACAGAAATTGCATCGGAATTAAATACAAAAGGCATAATGCCGACTTAAGTACAAGAAGACTGATTCTTCTTACTGACTATGTTTTGAACCTTTCCTGTGACACTAGTTATAGATTCAGATGCTTCACTTCAGGTTTACTGTAACCCTCTGACCTTCGTATTGACGATGAAACACAGAAATTGCATCGGAATTAAATTCAAAAGGCACAATGCCGACTTCAGTACAAGAGGACTGACTCTTCTTACTGTCTATGTTTTGAACCATTCATGTGACACTAGTTATAGATTCCGATGCTTCACTCCAGGTTTACTATATCCCTTACACCTTCTTATTGACGATGAAACACAGAAATTGAATCGGAGTTAAATAGAAAAAGCACAATGCCGACTTAAGTACAAGAAGACTGACTCTTCCAACTGTCTATGTTTTGAACAATTCCTGTGACACTAGTTATAGATTCCGATGCTTCACTTCAGGTTTACTGCATCCCTCTGACCTTCTTATTGACGATGAAACACAGAAATCGCATCGGAATTAAATACAAAATGCACAATGCCGACTTAAGTACAAGAAGACTGACTCTTCTCACTGACTATGATTTGAACCATTCCTGTGACACTAGTTATAGATTCAGATGCTTCACTTCAGATTTACTGTGTCCCTCTTACCTTCTTATTGACGATGAAACACAGAAATTGCATCGGAATTAAATACAAAAGGCACAATGCCGACTTAAGTACAAGAATACTGACTCTTCTTACAGACTATGTTTTGAACAATTTCTGTGACACTAGTTATAGATTCCGGTGCTTCACTCCCGGTTTACTGTATCCCTTCGACCTTCTTATTGAAGATGAAACACAGAAATTGCATCGGAATTAAATACAAAATGCACAATGCCGACGTAAGTACAAGAATACTGACACATCTTACTGTCGCTGTTTTAAACCATCCCAGTGTCACTAGTTATAGATTCCGATGCTTCACTCCAGGTTTACTGTATCCCCTGGACCTTCTTATTCACGATGAAACACAGAAATTGCATCGCAATTAAATACAAAAGGCACAATGCCGACTTAAGTACAAGAAGACTGATTCTTCTTACTGACTATATTTTGAACCATTCCTGTGACACTAGTTATAGATTCCGATGCTTCACCCCAGGTTTACTGTATCCCTCTGACATTCTTATTGACCATCCCAGTGTCACTAGTTATAGATTCCGATGCTTCACTCCAGGTTTACTGTATCCCCTGGACCTTCTTATTCACGATGAAACACAGAAATTGCATCGGAATTAAATACAAAAGGCACAATGCCGACTTAAGTACAAGAAGACTGATTCTTCTTACTGACTATATTATGAACCATTCCTGTGACACTAGTTATAGATTCCGATGCTTCACCCCAGGTTTACTGTATCCCTCTGACATTCTTATTGACGATGAAACACAGAAATTTCATCGGAATTAAGTACAAAAGGCACAATGCCGGATTAAGTACAAGAGGACTGACTCTTCTTACTGTCTATGTTTTGAACCATTCATGTGACACTAGTTATAGATTCCGATGCTTCACTCCAGGTTTACTATATCCCTTACACCTTCTTATTGACGATGAAACACAGAAATTGAATCGGAGTAAAATAGAAAAGGCACAATGCCGACTTAAGTACAAGAAGACTGACTCTTCCAACTGTCTATGTTTTGAACAATTCCTGTGACACTAGTTATAGATTCCGATGCTTCACATCAGGTTTACTGCATCCCTCTGACCTTCTTATTGACGATGAAACACAGAAATCGCATCGGAATTAAATACAAAATGCACAATGCCGTCTTAAGTACAAGAAGACTGACTCTTCTCACTGACTATGATTTGAACCATTCCTGTGACACTAGTTATAGATTCAGATGCTTCACTTCAGATTTACTGTGTCCCTCTTACCTTCTTATTGACGATGAAACACAGAAATTGCATCGGAATTAAATACTAAAGGCACAATGCCGAATTAAGTACAACAAGACTGGCTCTTCATACTGTCGATGTTTTGAACCATTCCTGTGACACTAGTTATGGATTCCGATGCTTCCCTCCTGGTTTACTGTATCCCTTGGACCTTCTGTTTGACGGTGAAATACAGTAATTGCATCGGAATTAAATAAAAAAGGCACAATGCCGACTTAAGTACAAGAAGACTGACTCTTCTTACTGCCTATGTTTTGAACCACTCCTGTGACACCAGTTATAGGTTCCGATGCTTCACTCCAGGTTTACTATATCCCTTGGACCTTCTTATTGACGATGATACACAGAAATTGCACCGGAGTTAAATAGAAAAGGCACAATGCCGACTTAAGTACAAGGAGACTGACTCTTCTTACTTACTATGAGTTGAACCATTCCTGTGACACTAGTTATAGATTCCGATGCTTCACTTCAGGTTTACTGTATCCCTTGGAGCCTCTTATTGACGATGAAACACAGAAATTGCATCGGAATTAAACACAAAAGGCACAATGCCGACTTAAGTACAAGAAGACTGTCGCTTCTTACTGACTATGTTTGGAAACCATTCCTGTGAGACTAGTTATAGATTCCGATGCTAGACTTCTGATTTACTGTATCCCTCTGACCTGCTTATTGACGATGAAACACAGAAATTGCATCTGAATTAAATACCAAAGGCACAATGCCGAATTAAGTACAAGAAGACTGACTCTTCCTACTGTCGATGCTTTGAACCATCCCTGTGACACTAGTTGTAGATTCCGATGCTTCACTCCAGGTTTACTATATCCCTTGGACCTTCTTCTTGTCGATGATACACAGAAATTGCATGGGAATTAAATACAAAAGGCACAATGCCGACTTAAGTACAAGAAGACTGTCTCTTCTTACTGACTATGTTTTGAACAATTCCTGGTACACTAGTTATAGATTCCGATGCTAGACTTCTGATTTACTGTATCCCTCTGACCTGCTTATTGACGATGAAACACAGAAATTGCATCTGAATTAAATACCAAAGGCACAATGCCGAATTAAGTACAAGAAGACTGACTCTTCCTACTGTCGATGCTTTGAACCATCCCTGTGACACTAGTTGTAGATTCCGATGCTTCACTCCAGGTTTACTACATCCCTTGGACATTCTTATTGACGATGATACACAGAAATTGCATCGGAGTTAAATAGAAAAGGCACAAAGCCGACCTAAGTACAAGAAAACTGACTCTTCTTACTGACTACGTTTTGAACCATTCCTGTGACACTAGTTATAGATTCCGATGCTTCACTTCAGGTTTACTGTATCCCTCTACTCATCTTATTGACGATGAAACACAGAAATTGCATCGGAATTAAATACAAAAGGCACAATGCCGATTTCAGTACAAGAAGACTGACTCTTCCTACTGTTATGTTTTGAACCATTCCTGTGACACTAGTTACACATTCCGATGCTTCACTTCAGGTTTACTGTATCCCTCTGACCTTCTTATTGACGATGAAACACTGAAATTCCATCGGAATTAAATACAAAAGGCACAACTCCGACTTAAGTACAAGTAGACTGACTCTTCCCACTGTCTATGCTTTGAACCATTCCTGTTACACTAGTTATATTTTCCGATGCTTCACTTCAGGTTTACTGTATCCCTTGGACCTACTTATTGACGATAAAACACAGAAATTGCATCGGAATTAAATACAAAAGGCACAATGCCGACTTATGTACAAGAAGACTGACTCTTCTTACTGACTATGTTTTGAACCATTCCTGTGACACTAGTTATATACTCTAATGCTTCACTTCAGGTTTACTGTATGCCTTGGACCTTCTTATTGAAGATGAAACACAGAAATTGCATCGGAATTAAATACAAAATGCACAATGCCGACTTAAGTAGAAGAATACTGACTCTTCTTACTGTCTATAATTTGAACCATCCCTGTGACACTAGTTATAGATTCCGATGCTTCACTCCAGGTTTACTGTATCCCTTGGACCTTCTTATTGACGATGAAACACAGAAATTGCATCGGAATTAAATACAAAAGGCACAATGCCGACTTTAGTACAAGAAGACTGACTCTTCTTGCTGACTATGATTTGATTCATTCCTGTGACACTAGTTATTGATTCCGATGCTTCACTCCAGGTTTACTGTATCCCTTGGACCTTCTTATTGACGATGAAACACAGAAATTGCATCGGAATTAAATACAAAAGGCACAATGCCGACTTAAGTACAAAAAGACCGACTCTTCTTGGTGACTATGTTTTGAACCATTTCTGTGACACTAGTTATAGATTCCGATGCTTCACTCCCGGTTTACTGTATCCCTTGGACCTTCTTATTGACGATAAAACGCTGAAATTGCATCGGAATTATATAAAAAAAGGCACAATGCTGACTTAAGTACAAGAAGACTGACTCTTCTTACTGTCTATGTTTTGAACCATTCATGTGACACTAGTTATAGATTCCGATGCTTCACTCCAGGTTTACTATATCCCTTGGACCTTCTTATTGACGATGATACACAGAAATTGCATCGGAGTTAAATAGAAAAGGCACAAGGCCGACCTAAGTACAAGAAGTCCGACTCTTCTTACTGACTATGTTATGAACCATTCCTGTGACACTAGTTATAGATTCCGATGCTTCACTTCAGGTTTACTGTATCCCTTGGACCTTCGTATTGACGATGAAACACAGAAATTGCTTCGGAATTAAATACAAAAGGCACAATGCCGACTTAAGTACAAGAAGACTGACTCTTCTTACTGACTATGTTTTGAACCATTCCTGTGACACTAGTTATAGATTCCGATGCTAGACTTCAGATTTACTCTATCCCTCTGACCTTCTTATTGACGATGAAACACAGAAATTGCATCGGAATTAAGTACTATGGGCACAATGCCGAATTAAGTACAAGGAGACTGACTCTTCTTACTGTCGATGCTTTGAACCCTCCCTGTGTCACTAGTTATAGATTCCGATGCTTCACTCCAGGTTTACTGTATCCCTTGGACCTTGTTATTGACGATGAAAGACAGAAATTGCATCGGAATTAAATACAAAAGGCATAATGCCGACTTAAGTACAAGAAGACTGATTCTTCTTACTGACTATGTTTTGAACCTTTCCTGTGACACTAGTTATTGATTCAGATGCTTCACTTCAGGTTTACTGTAACCCTCTGACCTTCGTATTGACGATGAAACACAGAAATTGCATCGGAATTAAATTCAAAAGGCACAATGCCGACTTCAGTACAAGAAGACTGTCTCTTCCTACTGTCTATGTTTTGAACCATTCCTGTGACACTAGTTATAGATTCCGATGCTTCACTTCAGGTTTACTGTATCCCTCTGACCTTCTTATTGACGATGAAACACAGAAATTGCATCGGAATTAAATACAAAAGGCACAATGCGGACTTAAGTACAAGAAGACTGACTCTTCCCGCTGTCTATGCTTTGAACCCTTCCTGTTACACTAGTTATATTTTCCGATGCTTCACTTCAGGTTTACTGTATCCCTTGGACCAACATATTGACGATGAAACACAGAAATTGCATCGGAATTAAATAAAAAAGGCACAATGACGACTTAAGTACAAGAAGACTGACTCTTCTTACTGTCTATGTTTTGAACCATTCCTGTGACACTAGTTATAGTTTATGATGCTTCACTCCAGGTTTACTACATCCCTTGGACATTCTTATTGACGATGATACACAGAAATTGCATCGGAGTTAAATAGAAAAGGCACAAAGCCGACCTAAGTACAAGAAAACTGACTCTTCTTACTGACTACGTTTTGAACCATTCCTGTGACATTAGTTATAGATTCCGATGCATCACTTCAGGTTTACTGTATCCCTTGGACCTTCGTATTGACGATGAAACACAGAAATTGCATCGGAATTAAATACAAAAGGCACAATGCCGACTTAAGTACAAGAAGACTGATTCTTCTTACTGACTATGTTTTGAACCTTTCCTGTGACACTAGTTATAGATTCCGATGCTTCACTTCAGGTTTACTGTAACCCTCTGACCTTCTTATTGACGATGAAACACAGAAATTGCATCGGAATTAAATTCAAAAGGCACAATGCCGACTTCAGTACAAGAAGACTGTCTCTTCCTACTGTCTATGTTTTGAACCATTCCTGTGACACTAGTTATACACTCTAATGCTTCACTTCAGGTTTACTGTATCCCTTGGTCCTTCTTATTGAAGAAGAAACACAGAAATTGCATCGGAATTAAATACAAAAGGCACAATGCCGACTTAAGTAAAAGAATACTGACTCTTCTTACTGTCTATGATTTGAACCATCCCTGTGACACTAGTTATAGATTCCGATGCTTCACTCCAGGTTTACTGTATCCTTTGGACCTTCTCATTGACGATGAAACACAGAAATTGCATCGGAATTAAACACAAAAGGCACAATGCCGACCTAAGTACAAGAAGACTGACTCCTCTCACTGACTATGTTTTGAACCATTCCTGTGACACTAGTTATACACTCTAATGCTTCACTTCAGGTTTACTGTATCCCTTGGTCCTTCTTATTGAAGATGAAACACAGAAATTGCATCGGAATTAAATACAAAAGGCACAATGCCGACTTAAGTAAAAGAATACTGACTCTTCTTACTGTCTATGATTTGAACCATCCCTGTGACACTAGTTATAGATTCCGATGCATCACTCCAGGTTTACTGTATCCCTTGGACCTTCTCATTGACGATGAAACACAGAAATTGCATCGGAATTAAATACAAATGGCACCATGCCGACTTTAGTACAAGATGACTGACTCTTCCTACTGACTATGTTTTATTCATTCCTGTGACACTAGTTATTGATTCCGATGCTTCACTCCAGGTTTACTGTATCCCTTGGACCTTCTTAATTACGAGGAAGCAAGGAAATATCATCGGAATTAAATACAAAAGGCACAATGCCGACTTAAGTACAAGAAGACTGACTCTTCTTACTGACTATGTTTTGAACCATTTCTGTGCCACTAGTTATAGATTCCGATGCTTCACTCCCGGTGTACTGTATCCCTTGGACCTTCTTATTGACGTTGAAACACAGAAATTGCATCGGAATTAAATACAAAAGGCACAATGGCAACTTAAGTACAAGAATACTGACTCTTCTTACTGTCTATGTTTTGAACCATCCCTGTGTCACTAGTTATAGATTCCGATGCTTCACTCCAGGTTTACTGTATACCTTGGACCTTCTTATTGACGATGAAACACAGAACTTGCATCGGAATTAAATACAAAAGGCACAATGCCGACTTAAGTACAAGAAGACTGACTCTTCTTACTGACTATGTTTTGAACCATACCTGTGACACTAGTTGCAGATTCCGATGCTTGACTTCAGATTTGCTGTATCCCTCTGACCTTCTTATTGACGATGAAACACAGAAATTTCATCGGAATTAAATACAAAATCCACAATGCCGACTTAAATACAAGAAGACTGTCTCTTACTACTGTCTATGATTTGAACCATTCCTGTGATTCTAGTTATAGATTCCGATGCTTCACTTCAGGTTTACTGTAACCCTGTGACCTTCTTATTGACGATGAAACACAGAAATTGCATCGGAATTAAATTCAAAAGGCACAATGCCGACTTAAGTACAAGATGACTGACTCTTCCCACTGTCTATGCTTTGAACCATTCCTGTTACACTAGTTATATCTTCCGATGCTTCACTTCAGGTTTACTGTATCCCTTGGACCTACTTATTGACGATGAAACACAGAAATTGCATCGGAATTAAATACAAAATGCACAATGCCGACATAAGTAGAAGAATACTGACTCTTCTTACTGTCTATAATTTGAACCATCCCTGTGACACTAGTTATAGATTCCGATGCTTCACTTCAGGTTTACTGTAACCCTCTGACCTTCGTATTGACGATGAAACACAGAAATTGCATCGGAATTAAATTCAAAAGGCACAATGCCGACTTCAGTACAAGAAGACTGTTTCTTCCTACTGTCTATGTTTTGAACCATTCCTGTGACACTAGTTATAGATTCCGATGCTTCACTTCAGGTTTACTGTATCCCTCTGACCTTCTTATTGACGATGAAACACAGAAATTGCATCGGAATTAAATACAAAAGGCACAATGCGGACTTAAGTACAAGAAGACTGACTCTTCCCACTGTCTATGCTTTGAACCATTTCTGTTACACTAGTTATATTTTCCGATGCTTCACTTCAGGTTTACTGTATCCCTTGGACCCACATATTGACGATGAAACACAGAAATTGCATCGGAATTAAATGGAAAAGGCACAATGACGACTTATGTACAAGAAGACTGACTCTTCTTACTGACTATGTTTTGAATCATTCCTGTCACACTAGTTATATACTCTAATGCTTCACTTCAGGTTTACTGTATCCCTTGGACCTTCTTATTGAAGATGAAACACAGAAATTGCATCGGAATTAAATAAGAAAAGGCACAATGCCGACTTAAGTACAAGAATACTGACTCTTCTTACCGTCTATGATTTGAACCATCCCTGTGACACTAGTTATAGATTCCGATGCTTCACTCCACGTTTACTGTATCCCTTGGACCTTCTTATTGACGATGAAACACAGAAATTGCATCGGAATTAAATAAAAAAGGCACAATGCCGACTTAAGTACAAGAAGACTGACTCTTCTTACTGTCTATGTTTTGAACCATTCCTGTGACACTAGTTATAGATTATGATGCTTCACTCTAGGTTTACTACATCCCTTGGACATTCTTATTGACGATGATACACAGAAATTGCATCGGAGTTAAATAGAAAAGGCACAAAGCCGACCTAAGTACAAGAAAACTGACTCTTCTTACTGACTACGTTTTGAACCATTCCTGTGACACTAGTTATAGATTCCGATGCTTCACTTCAGGTTTACTGTATCCCTTGGACCTTCGTATTGACGATGAAACACAGAAATTGCATCGGAATTAAATACAAAAGGCACAATGCCGACTTAAGTACAAGAAGACTGACTCTTCTTACTGTCGATGTTTTGCACCATCCCTGTGTCACTAGTTATAGATTCCGATGCTTCACTCCAGGTTTACTGTATCCCTTGGACCGTCTTATTGACGATGAAACACAGAAATAGCATCGGAATTAAATACAAAAGGCACAATGCCGACTTAAGTACAAGAAGACTGATTCTTCTTACTGACTATGTTTTGAACCTTTCCTGTGACACTGGTTATAGATTCCGATGCTTCACCTCAGGTTTACTGTAACCCTCTGACCTTCGTATTGACGATGAAACACAGAAATTGCATCGGAATTAAATACAAAAGGCACAAAGCCGACCTAAGTACAAGAAAACTGACTCTTCTTACTGACTACGTTTTGAACCATTCCTGTGACACTAGTTATAGATTCCGATGCTTCACTCCAGGTTTACTGTATCCTTTGGACCTTCTCATTGACGATGAAACACAGAAATTGCATCGGTATTAAACACAAAAGGCACAATGCCGACCTAAGTACAAGAAGACTGACTCCTCTCACCGACTATGTTTTGAACCATTCCTGTGACACTAGTTATACACTCTAATGCTTCACTTCAGGTTTACTGTATCCCTTGGTCCTTCTTATTGAAGATGAAACACAGAAATTGCATCGGAATTAAATACAAAAGGCACAATGCCGACTTAAGTAAAAGAATACTGACTCTTCTTACTGTCTATGATTTGAACCATCCCTGTGACACTAGTTATAGATTCCGATGCTTCACTCCAGGTTTACTGTATCCCTTGGACCTTCTCATTGACGATGAAACACAGAAATTGCATCGGAATTAAATACAAATGGCACCATGCCGACTTTAGTACAAGATGACTGACTCTTCCTACTGACTATGTTTTATTCATTCCTGTGACACTAGTTATTGATTCCGATGCTTCACTCCAGGTTTACTGTATCCCTTGGACCTTCTTAATTACGAGGAAGCAAGGAAATAGCATCGGAATTAAATACAAAAGGCACAATGCCGACTTAAGTACAAGAAGACTGACTCTTCTTACTGACTATGTTTTGAACCATTTCTGTGCCACTAGTTATAGATTCCGATGTTTCACTCCCGGTGTACTGTATCCCTTGGACCTTCTTATTGACGTTGAAACACAGAAATTGCATCGGAATTAAATACAAAAGGCACAATGGCAACTTAAGTACAAGAATACTGACTCTTCTTACTGTCTATGTTTTGAACCATCCCTGTGTCACTAGTTATAGATTCCGATGCTTCACTCCAGGTTTACTGTATACCTTGGACCTTCTTATTGACGATGAAACACAGAACTTGCATCGGAATTAAATACAAAAGGCACAATGCCGACTTAAGTACAAGAAGACTGACTCTTCTTACTGACTATGTTTTGATTCATTCCTGTGACACTAGTTATTGATTCCGATGCTTCACTCCAGGTTTACTGTACCCCGTGGATCTTCTTATTGACGATGAAACACAGAAATTGCATCGGAATTAAATACAAATGGCACAATGCCGACTTAAGTACAAGAACACTGACTCTTCTTACTGACTATGTTTGAACCATTTCTGTGACACTACTTATTGATTCCGATGCTTCACTCCCGGTTTGCTGTATCCCTTGGACCTTCTTATTGACGATGAAACACAGAAATTGCATCGGAATTAAATACAAAAGGCACAATGCCGACTTAAGTACAAGAATACTGACTCTTCCTACTGTCTATGTTTTGAACGATCCCTGTGTCACTAGATATAGATTCCGATGCTTCACTCCAGGTTTATTGTATCCCTTGGACCTTCTTATTGACGATGAAACACAGAACTTGCATCGGTATTAAATACAAAAGGCACAATGCCGACTGAAGTACAAGAAGACTGACTCTTCTTACTGACTATGTTTTGAACCATTCCTGTGACACTAGTTATAGATTCCGATGCTTGACTTCAGATTTACTGTATACCTCTGACCTTCTTATTAACGATGAAACACAGAAATTGCATCGGAATTAAATACTAAAGGCACAATGCCGACATAAGTACAAGAATACTGACTCTTCTTACTGTCTATGTTTTGAACGATCCCTGTGTCACTAATTATAGATTCCGATGCTTCACTCCAGGTTTATTGTATCACTTGGACCTTCTTATTGACGATGAAACAGAGAACTTGCATCGGTATTAAATACAAAAGGCACAATGCCGACTGAAGTACAAGAAGACTGACTCTTCTTACTGACTATGTTTTGAACCATTCCTGTGACACTAGTTATAGATTCCGATGCTTGACTTCAGATTTACTGTATACCTCTGACCTTCTTATTAACGATGAAACACAGAAATTGCATCGGAATTAAATACTAAAGGCACAATGCCGAATTAAGTACAAGAAGACTGACTCTTCTTACTGTCGATGATTAGAACCATTCCCGTAACAGTAGTTATAGATTCCGATGCTTCACTCCATGTTTACTGTATCCCTTGGACCTTCTTCTTGACGATGAAACACAGAAATAGCATCGGAATTAAATAAAAAAGGCACAATGCCGACTTAAGTACAAGAAGACTGACCCTACTTACTGTCTATGTTTTGAACCATTCCTGTGACACTAGTTATAGATTCCGATGCTTCACTCCAGGCGTACTGTATCCCTTGGACCTTCTTATTGTCGATGAAACACAGAAATTGAATAGGAATTAAATACAAAAGGCACAATGCCGACTTAAGTACAAGAAGACTGACTCTTCTTACGGACTATGTTTTGAACCATTCCTGTTACACTAGTTATAGATTCTGATGCTTCACTTAAGGTTTACTGTATCCCTTAGACCTTCTTATTGACGATGAAACACAGAAATTGCATCGGCATTAAATACAAAATGCACAATGCCGACTTAAGTACAAGAAGACTGACTCTTCTCACTGACTATGTTTTGAACCATTCCTGTGACACTAGTTATAGATTCCGATGCTTCACTTCAGATTTACTGTATCCCTCTGACCTTCTTATTGACGATGAAACACAGAAATTGCATCAGAATTAAATACTAAAGGCACAATGCCGAATTAAGTACAAGAAGACTGTCTCTTCTTACTGTCGATGCTTTAAACCATTCCTGTGACTCTAGTTATAGATTCCGATGCTTCACTCCAGGTTTACTGTATCCCTTGGACTTTCTTATTGACGATGAAACACAGAAATTGCATCGGAATTAAATAAAAAAGGCACAATGCCGACTTAAGTACAAGAAGACTGACTCTTCTTACTGTCTATGTTTTGAACCATTCCTGTGACACTAGTTATAGATTCCGATGCTTCACTCCAGGTTTACTATATCCCATAGACCTTCTTATTGACGATGAAACACAGAAATTGAATCGGAGTTAAATAGAAAAGGCACAATGCCGACTTAAGTACAAGAAGACTGACTCTTCCTACTGTCTATGTTTTGAACCATTCCTGTGACACTAGTTATTGATTCCGATGCTGCACTTCAGGTTTACTGCATCCCTCTGACCTTCTTATCGACGATGAAACACAGAAATTGCATCGGAATTAAATACAAAATGCACAATGCCGACTTAAGTACAAGAAGACTGACTCTTCTCACTGACTATGTTTTGAACCATTCCTGTGACACTAGTTATAGATTCCGATGCTTCACTTCAGATTTACTGTATCCCTCTGACCTTCTTATTGACGATGAAACACAGAAATTGCATCGGAATTAAATACAAAAGGCACAATGCCGACTTAAGTACAAGAAGATTGACTCATCGCACAGTCTATGATTTGAACCATTCCTGTGACACTAGTTATAGAATCCGGTGCTTCAATTCAGGTTTACTGTATCCCTTGAACCTTCTTATTGACGATGAATCACAGAAATTGCATCGGAATTAAATACAAAAGACACAATGCCGACTTAAGTACAAGAATACTGACTCATCTTACTGTCGATGTTTTGAACCATCCCAGTGTCACTAGTTACAGATTCCGATGCTTCACTCCAGGTTTACTGTATCCCTTGGACCTTCTTATTCACGATGAAACACAGAAATTGCATAGGAATAAAATACAAAAGGCACAATGCCGACTTAAGTACAAGAAGACTGATTCTTCTTACTGACTATATTTTGAACCATTCCTGTGACACTAGTTATAGATTCCGATGCTTCACTTCAGGTTTACTGTATCCCTGTGACATTCTTATTGACGATGAAACACAGAAATTGCATCGGAATTAAATACAAAAGGCACAATGCCGGATTAAGTACAAGAAGAGAGACTCTTCTTACTGTCTATGTTTTGAACCATTCATGTGACACTAGTTATAGATTCCGATGCTTCACTCCAGGTTTACTGTATCCCTTGGAAATTCTTACTGACGGTGAAACACAGAAATTGCATCGGAATTAAATACAAAAGGCACAATGCCGACTTAAGTACAAGAAGACTGACTCTTCTTACGGACTATGTTTTGAACCATTCCTGTTACACTAGTTATAGATTCTGATGCTTCACTTAAGGTTTACTGTATCCCTTACACCTTCTTATTGACGATGAAACACAGAAATTGCATCGGAACCAAATACTAAAGGCACAATGCCGAATTAAGTACAAGAAGACTGTCTCTTCTGACTGTCGATGCTTTAAACCATTCCTGTGACTCTAGTTATAGATTCCGATGCTTCCCTCCAGGTTTACTGTATCCCTTGGACATTCTTATTGACGATGAAACACAGAAATTGCATCGGAATTAAATAAAAAAGGCACAATGCCGACTTAAGTACAAGAAGACTGACTCTTCTTACTGTCTATGATTTGAACCATTCCTGTGACACTAGTTATAGATTCCGATGCTTCACTTCAGGTTTACTGCATCCCTCTGACCTTCTTATCGACGATGAAACACAGAAATTGCATCGGAATTAAATACAAAATGCACAATGCCGACTTAAGTACAAGAAGACTGACTCTTCTCACTGACTATGTTTTGAACCATTCCTGTGACACTAGTTATAGATTCCGATGCTTCACTTCAGATTTACTGTATCCCTCTGACCTTCTTTTTGACGATGAAACACAGAAATTGAATCGGAATTAAATACTAAAGGCACAATGCCGACTTAAGTACAAGAATACTGACTCTTCTTACTGTCTATGTTTTGAACCATTCCTGTGACAGTAGTTATAGGTTCCGATGCTTCACTCCAGGTTTGCTATATCCCTTGGACCTTCGTATTGACGATGAAACACAGAAATTGCATCGGAGTTAAATAGAAAAGGCACAATGCCGACTTAAATACAAGAAGACTGACTCTTCTTACTGACTATGAGTTGAACCATTCCTGTGACACTAGTCATAGATTCCGATGATTCACTTCAGGTTTACTGTATCCCTTGGAGCTTCTTATTGACGATGAAACACAGAAATTGCATCGGAATTAAATACAAAATGCACAATGCCGACTTAAGTACAAGAAGACTGTCGCTTCTTACTGACTATGTTTTGAAACATTCCTGTGAGACTAGTTATAGATTCCGATGCTAGACTTCAGATTTACTGTATCCCTCTGTCCTTCTTATTGACGATGAAACACAGAAATTGCATCTGAATTAAATACTAAAGGCACAATGCCGAATTAAGTACAAGAAGACTGACTCTTCCTACTGTCGATGTTTTGAACCATTCCTGTGTCTCTAGTTATAGATTCCGATTCTTCACTCCAGGTTCACAGGATCCCCTGCACCTTCTTAGTGACGATGAAACACAGAAATTGCATCGGAATTAAATACAAAAGGCACAATGCCGACTTAAGTACAAGTAGACTGATTCTTCTTACTGACTATATTTTGAAACATTCCTGTGACACTAGTTATAGATTCCAATGCTTCACTTCAAGTATACTGTATCCCTCTGACATTCTTATTGACGATGAAACACTGAAATTGCATCGGAATTAAATACTAAAGGCACAAAGCCGAATTAAGTACAAGAAGACTGTCTCTTCTTACTATCGATGATTTGAACCATTCCTGTGACACTAGTTATAGATTCCGATGCATCACTCAAGGTTTACTGTATCCCTTGGACCTCCTTATTGTCGACGAAACACAGAAATTGCATCGGAATTAAATAAAAAAGGCACAATGCCGACTTAAGTACAAGAAGACTGACTCGTCTTACTGTCTATGTTTTGAACCATTCCTGTGAAACTAGTTATAGGTTCCGATGCTTCACTCCAGGTTTACTATATCCGTTGGACCTTCTTATTGACGATGAAACACAGAAATTGAATCGGAGTTAAATAGAAAAGGCATAATGAAGACTTAAGTACAAGAAGACTGACTCCTCCTACTGTCTATGTTGTGAACCATTCCTGTGACACTAGTTATAGATTCCGATGCTTCACTTCAGGTTTACTGCATCCCTCTGACCTTCTTATTGACGATGAAACACAGAAATTGCATCGGAATTAAATACAAAAGGCACAATGCCGACTTAAGTACAAGAAGATTGACTCATCCCACTGTCTATGATTTGAACCATTCCTGTGACACTAGTTACAGATTCCGATGCTTCACTTCAGCTTTACTGTATCCCTTGGACCTTCTTATTGACGATGAAACACAGAAATTGCATCGGAATTAAATAAAAAAGGCACAATGCCGACGTAAGTACAAGAAGACTGACTCTTCTTACTGACCATGTTTTGAACCATTCCTGTGACACTACTTATAGATACCGATGCTAGACTTCTGATTTACTGTATCCCTCTGACCTTCTTATTGACGATGATACACAGAAATTGAATAGGAATTAAATACTAAAGGCACAATGCCGAATTAAGTACAAGATGACTGACTCTTAGTACTGTCGGTGTTTTGCCCCATTCCTGTGACAGTAGTTATAGATTCCGATGCCTCACTCCAGGTTCACTGTATCCCTTGGACCTTCATATTGACGATGAAGCACAGAAATTGCATCAGAATTAAATAAAAAAGGTACAATGCCGACTTAAGTACAAGAAGACTGACTCTTCTTACTGACTATGATTTGAACCATTCCAGTGACACTAGTTATAGAATCCGGTGCTTCAATTCAGGTTTACTGTATCCCTTGGACCTTCTTATTGACGATGAAACACAGAAATTGAATCGGAATTAAATACTAAAGGCACAATGCCGACTTAAGTACAAGAATACTGACTCTTCTTACTGTCTATGTTTTGAACCATTCCTGTGACAGTAGTTATAGGTTCCGATGCTTCACTCCAGGTTTGCTATATCCCTTGGACCTTCGTATTGACGATGAAACACAGAAATTGCATCGGAGTTAAATAGAAAAGGCACAATGCCGACTTAAATACAAGAAGACTGACTCTTCTTACTGACTATGAGTTGAACCATTCCTGTGACACTAGTCATAGATTCCGATGCTTCACTTCAGGTTTACTGTATCCCTTGGAGCTTCTTATTGACGATGAAACACAGAAATTGCATCGGAATTAAATACAAAATGCACAATGCCGACTTAAGTACAAGAAGACTGTCGCTTCTTACTGACTATGTTTTGAAACATTCCTGTGAGACTAGTTATAGATTCCGATGCTGGACTTCAGATTTACTGTATCCCTCTGTCCTTCTTATTGACGATGAAACACAGAAATTGCATCTGAATTAAATACTAAAGGCACAATGCCGAATTAAGTACAAGAAGACTGACTCTTCCTACTGTCGATGTTTTGAACCATTCCTGTGTCTCTAGTTATAGATTCCGATTCTTCACTCCAGGTTCACAGGATCCCCTGCACCTTCTTAGTGACGATGAAACACAGAAATTGCATCGGAATTAAATACAAAAGGCACAATGCCGACTTAAGTACAAGTAGACTGATTCTTCTTACTGACTATATTTTGAAACATTCCTGTGACACTAGTTATAGATTCCAATGCTTCACTTCAAGTATACTGTATCCCTCTGACATTCTTATTGACGATGAAACACTGAAATTGCATCGGAATTAAATACTAAAGGCACAAAGCCGAATTAAGTACAAGAAGACTGTCTCTTCTTACTATCGATGATTTGAACCATTCCTGTGACACTAGTTATAGATTCCGATGCATCACTCAAGGTTTACTGTATCCCTTGGACCTCCTTATTGTCGACGAAACACAGAAATTGCATCGGAATTAAATAAAAAAGGCACAATGCCGACTTAAGTACAAGAAGACTGACTCGTCTTACTGTCTATGTTTTGAACCATTCCTGTGAAACTAGTTATAGGTTCCGATGCTTCACTCCAGGTTTACTATATCCGTTGGACCTTCTTATTGACGATGAAACACAGAAATTGAATCGGAGTTAAATAGAAAAGGCATAATGAAGACTTAAGTACAAGAAGACTGACTCCTCCTACTGTCTATGTTTTGAACCATTCCTGTGACACTAGTTATAGATTCCGATGCTTCACTTCAGGTTTACTGCATCCCTCTGACCTTCTTATTGACGATGAAACACAGAAATTGCATCGGAATTAAATACAAAAGGCACAATGCCGACTTAAGTACAAGAAGATTGACTCATCCCACTGTCTATGATTTGAACCATTCCTGTGACACTAGTTACAGATTCCGATGCTTCACTTCAGCTTTACTGTATCCCTTGGACCTTCTTATTGACGATGAAACACAGAAATTGCATCGGAATTAAATAAAAAAGGCACAATGCCGACGTAAGTACAAGAAGACTGACTCTTCTTACTGACCATGTTTTGAACCATTCCTGTGACACTACTTATAGATACCGATGCTAGACTTCTGATTTACTGTATCCCTCTGACCTACTTATTGACGATGATACACAGAAATTGAATAGGAATTAAATACTAAAGGCACAATGCCGAATTAAGTACAAGATGACTGACTCTTAGTACTGTCGGTGTTTTGCCCCATTCCTGTGACAGTAATTATAGATTCCGATGCCTCACTCCAGGTTCACTGTATCCCTTGGACCTTCATATTGACGATGAAGCACAGAAATTGCATCAGAATTAAATAAAAAAGGTACAATGCCGACTTAAATACAAGAAGACTGACTCTTCTTACTGACTATGAGTTGAACCATTCCTGTGACACTAGTCATAGATTCCGATGCTTCACTTCAGGTTTACTGTATCCCTTGGAGCTTCTTATTGACGACGAAACACAGAAATTGCATCGGAATTAAATACAAAAGGCAGAATGCCAACTTAAGTACAAGAAGACTGACTCTTCTTACTGACTATGATTTGAACCATTCCAGTGACACTAGTTATAGAATCCGGTGCTTCAATTCAGGTTTACTGTATCCCTTGGACCTTCTTATTGACGATGAAACACAGAAATTGCATCGGAATTAAATACAAAAGGCACAATGCCGACTTAAGTGCAAGAAGACTGACTCTTCTTACTGACTATGTTTTGAACCATTCCTGTGACACTAGTTACAGATTCCGATGCTTCACTCCAGGTTTACTGTATCCCTCGGACCTTCTTATTGACGATGAAACACAGAAATTGCATCGGAATTTAATACAAAAGGCACATTGCCGACTTAAGTACAAGAAGACTGACTCTTCTTACTGACTATTCTTTGAACCATTCCTGTGACACTAGTTATAGATACCGAAGCTTCACCTCAGGTTTACTGTATCCCTAGGACCTTCTTATTGACGATGAAACACAGCAATTGAATCGGAATTAAATAGAAAAGGCACAATGCCGACTTAAGTATAAGAAGACTGACTCTTCCTACGCTCTATGTTTTGAACCATTCCTGTGACACTAGTTATAGATTCCGATGCGTCACTTCAGGTTTACTGTATCCCTCTGCCCTACTTATGGACGATGAAACACAGAAATTGCATCAGAATTAAATACAAAAGGAACAATCCCGACTTAAGTACAAGAAGACTGACTCTTCTTCTGTCTATGTTTTGAACCATTCCTGTGACACTAGTTATAGATTTCGATGCTTCACTTCAGGTTTACTGTATGCCTTGGACCTTCTTATTGACGATGAAACACTGAAATTGCATCGGAATTAAATACAAACGGCACAAGGCCGACAAAAGTACAAGAGGACTGACTCTTCTTACTGACTATGTTTTAAACGATTCCTGTGACACTAGTTATAGATTCTGATGCTTCACTTCAGGTATACTGTATCCCTTGGACCTTCTTATTGGCGATGAAACACAGATTTTGCATCGGAATTAAACACCAAAGGGCACAATGCCGACTTAAGTACTACAAGTCTGACTCATCTTACTGTCTATGTTTTGAACCATTCCTGTGACACTAGTTATAGTTTCCGATGATTCACTCCAAGTTTACTGTATCCCTTGGACCTTCATATTGACGATTAAACACAGAAATTGCATCGGAATCAAATACAAATGGCACAATGCCGTCTTAAGTACAAGAAGACTCACTCTTCTTACTGACTATGTTTTGAACCATTCCCGTGACACTAGTTATAGATTCCGATGCTTCACTTCAGGTTTACTGTGTCGCTTGGACCTTCCTATTGACGATGAGACTCAGAAATCGCATCGGTATTAAATAGAATATGCGCAATGCCGACTTAAGTACAAGAAGACTGACTCTTCCTACTCTCTATGTTTTGAACCATTCCTGTGACACTAGTTTTTTATTCCGATGCTACACTTGAGGATTACTGTATCCCTCGGACCTTCTTATGGACGATGAAACTCAGAAATTGCATCGAAATGAAATACAAATGGCACAATGCCGACTTAAGTACAAGAAGACAGAATCTTCCAACTCTCTATGATTTGAACCATTCCTTTGACACAAGTTATAGAATCCCATGCTACACTTCTGGTTTACAGTATCCCTCTGACCTTCTTATTGACGATGAAAGACAGAAATTGCATCGGAATTAAATAAAAAAGGCACAATGGCGACGTAAGTACAAGAAGACTGACTCTTGTTACTGTCTATGTTTTGAACCATTCCTGTGACACTAGTTATAGATTCCGATGCTAGACTTCTGATTTTCTGTATCCCTCTGACCTTCTTATAGTCGATGAAACACAGAAATTGCATAGGAATTAAATACTAAAGGCACAATGCCGAATTAAGTACAAGATGACTGACTCTTGTAACTGTCGGCGATTTGAACCATTCCTGTGACAGTAGTTATAGATTCCGATGCCTCACTCCAGGTTTACTGTATCCCTTGGATCTTCATATTGACGATGAAACACAGAAATTGCATCACAATTAAATAAAAAAGGCACAATGCCGACTTAAGTACAAGAAGACTGTCTCTTCCTACTGTCTAAGTTTTGAACCATTCCTGTGACACTAGTTATAGATACGATGCTTCACTTCAGGTTTACTGTATCCCTTGGACCTTCTTATTGACGATGAAACACAGAAATTGCATCGGAATTAAATACAAAAGGCACAATGCCGACCTAAGTGCAAGAAGACTGACTCTTCTTACTGACTATGTTTGAACCATTCCTGTGACACTAGTTACAGATTCCGATGCTTCACTTCAGGTTTACTGTATCCCTCTGACGTTCTTATTGACGATGAAGCACAGAAATTGCGTCGGAATTAAATACAAAACGCACAATGCCGAATTAAGTACAAGAAGACTGACTCTTCTTACTGTCTATTTTTGAACCATTCCTGTGACACTAGTTACGGATTCCGATGCTTCACACTAGGTTTACAGTATCCCTTGGACCTTCTTATTGACGATGAAACAAAGAAATTGCCCGGAATTAAATAAAAAAGGCACAATGCCGACTTAAGTACAAGAAGACTGACTCTGCTTACTGTCTATATTTGAACCATTCCTGTGACACTAGTTACAGATTCCGATGCTTCACTCCAGGTTTACTGTATCCCTCGGACCTTCTTATTGACGATGAAACACAGAAATTGCATCGGAATTTAATACAAAAGGCACATTGCCGGCTTAAGTACAAGAAGACTGACTCTTCTTACTGACTATTCTTTGAACCATTCCTGTGACACTAGTTATAGATACCGAAGCTTCACCTCAGGTTTACTGTATCCCTAGGACCTTCTTATTGACGATGAAACACAGCAATTGAATCGGAATTAAATAGAAAAGGCACAATGCCGACTTAAGTATAAGAAGACTGACTCTTCCTACGCTCTATGTTTTGAACCATTCCTGTGACACTAGTTATAGATTCCGATGCGTCACTTCAGGTTTACTGTATCCCTCTGCCCTACTTATGGACGATGAAACACAGAAATTGCATCTGAATTAAATACAAAAGGAACAATCCCGACTTAAGTACAAGAAGACTGACTCTTCTTCTGTCTATGTTTTGAACCATTCCTGTGACACTAGTTATAGATTTCGATGCTTCACTTCAGGTTTACTGTATGCCTTGGACCTTCTTATTGACGATGAAACACTGAAATTGCATCGGAATTAAATACAAACGGCACAAGGCCGACAAAAGTACAAGAGGACTGACTCTTCTTACTGACTATGTTTTAAACGATTCCTGTGACACTAGTTATAGATTCTGATGCTTCACTTCAGGTATACTGTATCGCTTGGACCTTCGTATTGGCGATGAAACACAGATTTTGCATCGGAATTAAACACCAAAGGGCACAATGCCGACTTAAGTACTACAAGTCTGACTCATCTTACTGTCTATGTTTTGAACCATTCCTGTGACACTAGTTATAGATTCCGATGATTCACTCCAGGTTTACTGTATCCCTTGGACCTTCATATTGACGATTAAACACAGAAATTGCATCGGAAATAAATACAAATGGCACAATGCCGTCTTAAGTACAATCAGACTGACTCTTCTTACTGACTATGTTTTGAACCATTCCTGTGACACTAGTTATAGATTCCGATGCTTCACTTCAGGTTTACTGTGTCGCTTGGACCTTCCTATTGACGATGAGACTCAGAAATCGCATCGGTATTAAATAGAATATGCACAATGCCGACTTAAGTACAAGAAGACTGACTCTTCCTACTCTCTATGCTTTGAACCATGCCTGTGACACTAGTTTTTTATTCCGATGCTACACTTGAGGATTACTGTATCCCTCGGACCTTCTTATGGACGATGAAACTCAGAAATTGCATCGGAATGAAATACAAATGGCACAATGCCGACTTAAGTACAAGAAGACTGAATCTTCCAACTCTCTATGATTTGAACCATTCCTTTGACACATGTTATAGAATCCCATGCTACACTTCTGGTTTACAGTATCCCTCTGACCTTCTTATTGACGATGAAAGACAGAAATTGCATCGGAATTAAATAAAAAAGGCACAATGCCGACGTAAGTACAAGAAGACTGACTCTTCTTACTGTCTATGTTTTGAACCATTCCTGTGACACTAGTTATAGATTCCGATGCTAGACTTCTGATTTTCTGTATCCCTCCGACCTTCTTATAGTCGATGAAACACAGAAATTGCATAGGAATTAAATACTAAAGGCACAATGTCGAATTAAGTACAAGATGACTGACTCTTGTAACTGTCGGCGATTTGAACCATTCCTGTGACAGTAGTTATAGATTCCGATGCCTCACTCCAGGTTTACTGTATCCCTTGGATCTTCATATTGACGATGAAACACAGAAATTGCATCAGAATTAAATAAAAAAGGCACAATGCCGACTTAAGTACAAGAAGACTGTCTCTTCCTACTGTCTAAGTTTTGAACCATTCCTGTGACACTAGTTATAGATACGATGCTTCACTTCAGGTTTACTCTATTCCTTGGACCTCCTTATTGACGATGAAACTCAGAAATTGCATCGGAATGAAATACAAATGGCACAATGCCGACTTAAGTACAAGAAGACTGAATCTTCCAACTCTCTATGATTTGAACCATTCCTTTGACTCTAGTTACAGAATCCCATGCTTCACTTCTGTTTTACTGAATCCCTCTGACCTTCTTATTGACGATGAAACACAGAAATTGCATCGGAATTAAATAGAAAAGGCTCAATACCGACTTAAGTACAGGAAGACTGACTCTTCCTACTGTCTATGTTTTGAGCCATTCCTGTGACACTAGTTATAGATTCCGATGCTTCACTTCTGGTTCACTGTATCCCTTGGACTTTCTTATTGACGATGAAACACACTAATTGCATCGGAATTAAATACAAAAGGCGCAATGCCAACTTAAGTACAAGAAGACTGACTCTTTTTACTGACTATGATTTGAACCATCCCTGTGACACTAGTCATAGATTCCGATTCTTCACTCCAGGTTTACTGTATCCCTTGGAGCTTCTTATTGACGACGAAACACAGAAATTGCATCGGAATTAAATACAAAACACACAATGCCAACTTTAGTACAAGAAGACTGACTCTTCTTACTGACTATGCTTTGATTCACTCCTGTGACACTAGTTATAGATTCCGATGCTTCACTCCAGGTTTACTGTATCCCTTGGACCTTCTTATTGACGATGAAACTCATCAATTGCATCGGAATTAAATACAAAAGGCACAATGCCGACTTAAGTACAAGAAGACTGACTCTTCTTACTGACTATGTTTTGAACCATTTCTGTGACACTAGTTATAGATTCCGATGCTTCACTCCCAGTTTACTGTATCCCTCTGACCTCCTTCTTGACGATGAAACATAGATATTGCATCGGGATTAAATACAAAAGGCACAATGCCGACATATGTACAAGAAGACTGACTCTTCTTACTGGCTATGTTCTAACCATTCCCGTGACACTAGTTATAGATTCCGATGTTTCACTCCAGGTTTACTGTATCCCTTGGACCTTCTTATTGACGATGAAACACAGAAATTGCGTCGGAATTAAATACAAAAGGCACAATGCCTACTTAAGTACAAGAAGACTGACTCTTCTTACTGACTATGTTCTGAACCATTCCTGTGACACTAGTTATAGAGTCCGAAGCTTCACTTCAGGTTTACTGTATCCCTCTGACCTTCTTATTGACGATGAAACACAGAAATTGCATCGGAATTAAATACAAAAGCAACAATGCCGCATTAAGTACAAGAAGACTGACTCTTCTTACAGACTATGCTTTGAACCATTCCTGTGACACTAGTTATAGATTCCGATGTTACACTTCAGGTTTACTGTATCCCTTAGACCTTCTTATTGGCGATGAAACACAGAAATTGCATCGGAATTAAATCCAAAGGGCACAGTGCCGAATTAAGTACAAGAATACTTTCTCTTCTTACTGTCTATCTTTTGAACCATCCCTGTGACACTAGTTATAGATTCCGATTTTTCACTCCAGGTTTACTGTATCCCTCTGACGTTCTTATTGACGATAAAACACAGAAATTGCGTCGGAATTAAATACAAAACGCACAATGCCGAATTAAGTACAAGAAGACTGACACTTCTTACTGTCTATGATTTCAACCATTCCTGTGACACTAGTTAGAGATTCCGATGCTTCACTCTAGGTTTACAGTATCCCTTGGATCTTCTTATTGACGATGAAACGCAGAAATTGCATCGGAATTAAATAAAAAAGGCACAATGCCGACATAAGTACAAGAATACTGACTCTGCTTACTGTCTATGTTTGAACCATTCCTGTGACACTAGTTGCAGATTCCGATGCTTCATTCCAGGTTTACTGTATCCCTTGGACCTTCTTATTGACGATGAAACACAGAAATTGCATCGGAATTAAATACAAAAGTCACAATGCCGACTTAATTACAAGAAGACTGACTCTGCTTACTGACTATGCCTTGAACCATTCCTGTGACGCTAGTTATAGATACCGATGCTTCACCTCAGGTTTACTGTATCCCTATGACCTTCTTATTGACGATGAAACACAAAAATAGCATCGGAATTAAATACAAAAGGCACAATGCCGACTTAAGTACAAGAAGACTGACTCTTCTTACTGATTATGTTTTGAACCATTCCTGTGACACTAGTTATAGATTCCGATGCTTCACTCCAGGTTTACTCTATCCCTTGAACCTCCTTATTGACGATGAAACACAGAAATTGCATCCGAATTAAATACAAAAGGCACAATGCCGACTTAAGTACAAGAAGACCGACTCTTCTTACTGACTATGTTTTTAACCATTCCTGTGACACTAGTTATAGATTCCGGTTCTTCACTTCAGGTTTACTGTATCCCTTGGACCTTCTTATTGACGATGAAACACAGCAATTGCATCGGAATTAAATAGAAAAGGCAGAATGCCGACTTAAGTACAAGAATACTGACTCTTCTTACTGTCTATGTTTGAACCATCCCTGCGTCACTAGTTATAGATTCCGATGCTTCACTCCAGGTTTACTGTATCCCTTGGACCTTCTTATGGACGATGAAACACAGAAATTGCATCGGAATTAAATACAAAAGGCACAATGCCGACTTAAGTACAAGAAGACTGACTCTTCTTACTGACTATGTTTTGAACCATTCCTGTGACACTAGTTATAGATTCCGATGCTTCACTTCAGGTTTACTGTATCCCTCTGACCTTCTTATTGACGATAAAACACAGAATTTGCATCGGAATTAAATACAAAATTCACAATGCCGGATTAAGTACAAGAAGACTGACTCTTCTTACTGACTATGTTTTGAACCATTCCTGTGACACTAGTTATAAATTCTGATGCTTCACTTCTGGTTAACTGTATCCCTTAGACCTTCTTATTGACGATGAATCAAAGAAATTGCATCGGAATTAAATCCAAAAGGCACAGTGCCGAATTAAGTACAAGAATACTTACTCTTCTTACTGTCTATGTTTTGTACCATCCCTGTGACACTAGTTATAGATCCCGATGCTTCACTCCAGGTTTACTGTATCCCTCTGACGTTCTTATTGACGGTGAAACACAGAAATTTCGTCGGAATTAAATACAAAACGCACAATGCCGAATTAAGTACAAGAAGACTGACTCTTCTTACTGTCTATGTTTCGAACCATTCCTGTGACACTAGTTATAGATTCCGATGCTTCACTCTAGGTTTACAGTATCCCTTGGACGTTCTTATTGTCGATGAAACACAGAAATTGGATCTGAATTAAATAAAAAAGGCACTATGCCAACTTTAGTACAGGAAGACTGTCTCTGCTTACTGTCTATGATTGAACCATTCCTGTGACACAAGTTACAGATTCCGATGCTTCACTCCAGGTTTACTGTATCCCTTGGACCTTCTTATTGACGATGAAACACAGAAATTGCATCGGAATTTAATACAAAAGGCACAAGGCCGACTTAAGTACAAGAAGACTGACTGTTCTTACTGACTATGTTTTGAACGATTGCTGTGACACTAGTTGAAGATTCCGATGCTTCACTTCAGGTTTACTGTATCCCTCTGCCCTTCTTATGGACGATGAAACTCAGAAATTGCATCTGAATTAAATACAAAAGCACAATGCCGACTTAAGTACAAGAAGGCTGTCTCTTCTTCTGTCTATGTTTTGAACCATTCCTGTGACACTAGTTATAGATTTAGATGCTTCACTTCAGGTTTACTGTATCCCTTGGACCTTCTTATTGACGATGAAACACAGATATTGCATCGGAATTAAATACAAAAGGCACAAGGCCGACTTAAGTACAAGAAGACTGACTGTTCTTACTGAATATGTTTTGAACGATTGCTGTGACACTAGTTATAGATTCTGATGCTTCACTTCTGGTTTACTGTATCCCTTGGACCTTCTTATTGGCGATGAAACACAGATTTTGCATCGGAACTAAATACAAATGGCACAATGCCGACTTAAGTACAAGAAGACTGACTCTTCTTACTGACTATGTTTTGAACCATTCCTGTGACACAAGTTATAGATTCCGATGCTTCACTTCAGGTTTACTGTATCCCTAGGACCTTCCTATTGACGATGAGACACAGAAATCGCATCGGTATTAAATAGAATCAGCACAACGCCGACTTAAGTACATGAAGACTGACTCCTCCTACTCTCTATGCTTTGAACCATTCCTGTGACACTAGTTTTTTATTCCGATGCTTCACTTGAGGTTTACTATATCCCTCGGACCTTCTTATTGACGATGAAACTCAGAAATTGCATCGGAATGAAATACAAAAGGCACAATGCCGACTTAAGTACAAGAAGACTGAATCTTCCAACTCTCTATGATTTGAACCATTCCTGTGACACTAGTTATAGATTCCCATGCTTCACTTCAGGTTTACTGTACCCCTCTGACCTTCTTATTGACGATGAAACACAGAAATTGCATCGTAATTAAATAGAAAAGGCACAAAACCGACTTAAGTCCAGGAAGACTGACTCTTCCTACTGTCTATGTTTTGAGCCATTCCTGTGACACTAGTTATAGATTCCGATGCTTCACCTCTGGTTTACTGTATCCCTTGGACCTACTTATTGACGATGAAACACACTAATTGCATCGGAATTAAATACAAAAGGCACAATGCCAACTTAAGTACAAGAAGACTGACTCTTCTTACTGACTATGTTTTGAACCATTCCTGTGACACTAGTTGTAGATACCGATGCTTCACTTCAGATTTACTGTATCCCTCTGACCTTCTTATTGACGATGAAACACAGAAATGGCATCGGAAAGTAATACAAACGGCACAATGCCGACTTAAGTACATGTAGACTGACTTTTCCTACTGTCTATGTGTTGAACCATTCCTGTGACACTAGTTATAGATTCCGATGCTTGACTTCAGATTTACTGTATCCCTCTGACCTTCTTATTGACGGTAAAACACAGAAATTGCATCTGAATTAATTACTAAAGGCACAGTGCCGAATTAAGTACAAGAAGACTGACTCTTCTTACTGTCGATGCTTTGAACTATTCCTGTGACACTAGTTATAGATTCCGATGCTTCACTACAGGTTTACTGTATCCCTTGGACCTTGTTATTGACCGTGAAACACAGAAATTCCATCGGAATTAAATACAAAAGGCACAATGCCGACTTATGTACAAAAAGACTGACTCTTCTTACTGACTATGTTTTGAACCATTCCTGTGACACTAGTTATAGACTCTGATGCTTCACTTCAGGTTCACTGTATCCCTTGGACCTTCTTATTGAAGATGAAACACAGAAATTGCATCGGAATTAAATACAAAAGGCACAATGCCGACTTAAGTAAAAGAATACTGACTCTTCCCACTGTCTATGTTCGAACCATCCCTGTGACACTAGTTATGGATTCCGATGCTTCACTCCAGGTTTACTGTATCCCCTGGACCTTCTTATCGACGATGAAACACAGAAATTGCATTGCAATTAAATACAAAGGCACAATGCCGAATTTACTACAAGAAGACTGACTCTTCTTACACACTATGTTTGATTCTTTCCTGTGACACTAGTTATAGATTCCGATGGTTCACTCTAGGTTTACTGTATCCCCTGGACCTTCTTATCGACGATGAAACACAGAAATTGCATCGGAATTAAATACAAAGGCACAATGCCGAATTTAGTACAGGAAGACTGACTCTGCTTACTGTCTATGATTGAACCATTCCTGTGAAACTAGTTACAGATTCCGATGCTTCACTCCAGGTTTACTGTATCCCTTGGACCTTCTTATTGACGATGAAACACAGAAATTGCATCGGAATTTGATACAAAAGGCACAAGGCCTACTTTAGTACAAGAAGATTGACTGTTCTTACTGACTATGCTTTGAACGATTGCTGTGACACTAGTTATAGATTCCGATGCTTCACTTCAGGTTTACTGTATCCCTCTGCCCTTCTTATGGACGCTGAATCTCAGAAATTGCATCTGAATTAAATACAAAAGGCACAATGCCGACTTAAGTACAAGAAGGCTGTCTTTTCTTCTGTCTATGTTTTGAACCATTCCTGTGACACTAGTTATAGATTTCGATGCTTCACTTCAGGTTTACTGTATCCCTTGGACCTTCTTATTGACGATGAAACTCAGAAATTGCATCGGGATTAAATACAAAAGGCACAATGCCGACTTAAGTACAAGAAGACTGACTCTTCTTACTGACTATGTTTTGAACCATTTCTGTGACACTAGTTATAGATTCCGATGCTTCACTCCCGGTTTACTGTATCCCTCTGACCTCCTTCTTGACGATGAAACATAGATATTGCATCGGGATTAAATACAAAAGGCACAATGCCGACATATGTACAAGAAGACTGACTCTTCTTACTGACTATGTTTTGAACCATTCCCGTGACACTAGTTATAGATTCCGATGCTTCACTCCAGGTTTACTGTATCCCTTGGACCTTCTTATTGACGATGAAACACAGAAATTGCGTCGGAATTGAATACAAAAGGCACAATGCCGACTTAAGTACAAGAAGACTGACTCTTCTTACTGACTATGTTCTGAACCATTCCTGTGGCACTAGTTATAGAGTCCGAAGCTTCACTTCAGGTTTACTGTATCCCTCTGACCTTCTAATTGACGATGAAACACAGAATCTGCATCGGAATTAAATACAAAAGCAACAATGCCGGATTAAGTACAAGAAGACTGACTCTTCTTACAGACTATGCTTTGAACCATTCCTGTGACACTAGTTATAGATTCCGATGTTACACTTCAGGTTTACTGTATCCCTTAGACCTTCTTATTGACGATGAAACACAGAAATTGCATCGGAATTAAATCCAAAAGGCACAGTGCCGAATTAAGTACAAGAATACTTTCTCTTCTTACTGTCTATGTTTTGAACCATCCCTGTGACACTAGTTATAGATTCCGATTTTTCACTCCAGGTTTACTGTATCCCTCTGACGTTCTTATTGACGATAAAACACAGAAATTGCGTAGGAATTAAATACAAAACGCACAATGCCGAATTAAGTACAAGAAGACTGACACTTCTTACTGTCTATGATTTCAACCATTCCTGTGACACTAGTTAGAGATTCCGATGCTTCACTCTAGGTTTACAGTATCCCTTGGATCTTCTTATTGACGATGAAACGCAGAAATTGCATCGGAATTAAATAAAAAAGGCACAATGCCGACATAAGTACAAGAAGACTGACTCTGCTTACTGTCTATGTTTGAACCATTCCTGTGACACTAGTTGCAGATTCCGATGCTTCATTCCAGGTTTACTGTATCCCTTGGAACTTCTTATTGACGATGAAACACAGAAATTGCATCGGAATTAAATACAAAAGTCACAATGCCGACTTAATTACAAGAAGACTGACTCTGCTTACTGACTATGCTTTGAACCATTCCTGTGACACTAGTTATAGATACCGATGCTTCACCTCAGGTTTACTGTATCCCTATGACCTTCTTATTGACGATGAAACACAAAAATAGCATCGGAATTAAATACAAAAGGCACAATGCCGACTTAAGTACAAGAAGACTGACTCTTCTTACTGACTATGTTTTGAACCATTCCTGTGACACTAGTTATAGTTTCCGATGCTTCACTCCAGGTTTACTCTATCCCTTGAACCTCCTTATTGACGATGAAACACAGAAATTGCATCGGAATTAAATACAAAAGGCACAATGCCGACTTAAGTACAAGAAGACTGACTCTTCTTACTGACTATGTTTTGAACCATTCCTGTGGCACTAGTTATAGATTCCGGTGCTTCACTTCAGGTTTACTGTATCCCTTGGACCTTCTTATTGACGATGAAACACAGCAATTGCATCGCAATTAAGTAGAAAAGGCAGAATGCCGACTTAAGTACAAGAATACAGACTCTTCTTACTGTCTATGTTTGAACCATCCCTGCGTCACTAGTTATAGATTCCGATGCTTCACTCCAGGTTTACTGTGTCCCTTGGACCTTCTTATGGACGATGAAACACAGAAATTGCATCGGAATTAAATACAAAAGGCACAATGCCGACTTAAGTACAAGAAGACTGACTCTTCTTACTGACTATGTTTTGAACCATTCCTGTGACACTAGTTATAGATTCCGATGCTTCACTTCAGGTTTACTGTATCCCTCTGACCTTCTTATTGACGATGAAACACAGAATTTGCAGAGGAATTAAATACAAAATTCACAATGCCGGATTAAGTACAAGAAGACTGACTCTTCTTACTGACTATGTTTTGAACCATTCCTGTGACACTAGTTATAGATTCTGATGCTTCACTTCAGGTTTACTGTATCCCTTAGACCTTCTTATTGACGATGAAACACAGAAATTGCATCGGAATTAAATCCAAAAGGCACAGTGCCGAATTAAGTACAAGAATACTTACTCTTCTTACTGTCTATGTTTTGTACCATCCCTGTGACACTAGTTATAGATTCCGATGCTTCACTCCAGGTTTACTGTATCCCTCTGACGATCTTATTGACGATGAAACACAGAAATTGCGTCGGAAATAAATACAAAACGCACAATGCCGAATTAAGTACAAGAAGACTGACTCTTCTTACTGTCTATGTTTCGAACCATTCCTGTGACACTAGTTATAGATTCCGATGCTTCACTCTAGGTTTACAGTATCCCTTGGACGTTCTTATTGTCGATGAAACACAGAAATTGCATCGGAATTAAATAAAAAAGGCACAATGCCTACTTTAGTACAGGAAGACTGTCTCTGCTTACTGTCTATGATTGATCCATTCCTGTGACACTAGTTACAGATTCCGATGCTTCACTCCAGGTTTACTGTATCCCTTGGACCTTCTTATTGACGATGAAACACAGAAATTGCATCGGAATTTAATACAAAAGGCACAAGGCCGACTTAAGTACAAGAAGACTGACTGTTCTTACTGACTATGTTTTGAACGATTGCTGTGACACTAGTTGAAGATTCCGATGCTTCACTTCAGGTTTACTGTATCCCTCTGCCCTTCTTATGGACGATGAAACTCAGAAATTGCATCTGAATTAAATACAAAAGGCACAATGCCGACTTAAGTACAAGAAGGCTGTCTCTTCTTCTGTCTATGTTTTGAACCATTCCTGTGACACTAGTTATAGATTACGATGCTTCACTTCAGGTTTACTGTATCCCTTGGACCTTCTTATTGACGATGAAACACAGATATTGCATCGGAATTAAATACAAAAGGCACAAGGCCGACCTAAGTACAAAAAGACTGACTGTTCTTACTGACTATGTTTTGAACGATTGCTGTGACACTAGTTATAGATTCTGATGCTTCACTTCAGGTTTACTGTATCCCTTGGACATTCTTATTGGCAATGAAACACAGATTTTGCATCGGAATTAAATACAAAACGCACAATGCCGACTTAAGTACAAGAAGACTGACTCTTCTTACTGACTATGTTTTAAACCATTCCTGTGACACAAGTTATAGATTCCGATGCTTCACTTCATGTTTACTGTGTCCCTACTACCTTCTTATTGACGATGAGACACAGAAATCGCATCGGTATTAAATAGAATGAGCACAATGCCGACTTAAGTACAAGAAGACTGACTCTTCCTACTCTCTATGCTTTGAACCATTCCTGTGACACTAGTTTTTTATTCCGATGCTTCACTTGAGGTTTACTATATCCCTCGGACCTTCTTATTGACGATGAAACACAGGAAGTGCATCGGAATGAAATACAAAAGGCACAATGCCGACTTAAGTACAAGAAGACTGAATCTTCCAACTCTCTATGATTTGAACCATTCCTGTGACACTAGTTATAGATTCCCATGCTTCACTTCAGGTTTACTGTACCCCTCTGACCTTCTTATTGACGATGAAACACAGAAATTGCATCGTAATTAAATAGAAAAGGCACAAAACCGACTTAAGTACAGGAAGACTGACTCTTCCTACTGTCTATTATTTGAGCCATTCCTGTGACACTAGTTATAGATTCCGATGCTTCACCTCTGGTTTACTGTATCCCTTGGACCTACTTATTGACGATGAAACACACTAATTGCATCGGAATTAAATACAAAAGGCACAATGTCAACTTAAGTACAAGGAGACTGACTCTTCTTACTGACTATGTTTTGAACCATTCCTGTGACACTAGTTGTAGATTCCGATGCTTCACTTCAGGTTTACTGTATCCCTCTGACCTTCTTATTGACGATGAAACACAGAAATTGCATCGGAAAGTAATACAAACGGCACAATGCCGACTTAAGTACATGTAGACTAACTTTTCCTACTATCTATGTGTTGAACCATTCCTGTGACACTAGTTATAGATTCCGATGCTTGGCTTCAGATTTACTGTATCCCTCTGACCTTCTTATTGACGGTAAAACACAGAAATTGCATCGGAATTAATTACTAAAGGCACAATGCCGAATTAAGTACAAGAAGACTGACTCTTCTTACTGTCGATGCTTTGAACTATTCCTGTGACACTAGTTATAGATTCCGATGCTTCACTACAGGTTTACTGTATCCCTTGGACCTTGTTATTGACCGTGAAACACAGAAATTGCATCGGAATTAAATACAAAAGGCACAATGCCGACTTATGTACAAAAAGACTGACTCTTCTTACTGACTATGTTTTGAACCATTCCTGTGACACTAGTTATAGACTCTGATGCTTCACTTCAGGTTTACTGTATCCCTTGGACCTTCTTATTGACGATGAAACACAGAAATTGCATCGGAATTAAATACAAAAAGCACAATGCCGACTTAAGTAAAAGAATACTGACTCTTACCACTGTCTATGTTTGAACCATCCCTGTGACACTAGTTATAGATTCCGATGCTTCACTCCAGGTTTACTGTATCCCCTGGACCTTCTTATCGAAGATGAAACACAGAAATTGCATTGGAATTAAATACAAAGGCACAATGCCGAATTTAGTACAAGAAGACTGACTCTTCTCACTGACTATGTTTGATTCATTCCTGTGACACTAGTTATAGATTCCGATGGTTCACTCTAGGTTTACTGTATCCCCTGGACCTTCTTATCGACGATGAAACACAGAAATTGCATCGGAATTAAATACAAAGGCACAATGCCGAATTTAGTACAGGAAGACTGACTCTGCTTACTGTCTATGATTGAACCATTCCTGTGAAACTAGTTACAGATTCCGATGCTTCACTCCAGGTTTACTGTATCCCTTGGACCTTCTTATTGACGATGAAACACAGAAATTGCATCGGAATTTAATACAAAAGGCACAAGGCCTACTTTAGTACAAGAAGACTGACTGTTCTTACTGACTATGCTTTAAACGATTGCTGTGACACTAGTTATAGCTTCCGATGCTTCACTTCAGGTTTACTGTATCCCTCTGCCTTTCTTATGGACGCTGAATCTCAGAAATTGCATCTGAATTAAATACAAAAGGCACAATGCCGACTTAAGTACAAGAAGGCTGTCTCTTCTTCTGTCTATGTTTTGAACCATTCCTGTGACACTAGTTATAGATTTCGATGCTTCACTTCAGGTTTACTGTATACCTTGGACCTTCTTATTGACGATGAAACACAGATATTGCATCGGAATTAAATACAAAAGGCACAAGGCCGACTTAAGTACAAGAAGACTGACTGTTCTTACTGACTATGTTTTGAACGATTGCTGTGACACTTGTTATAGATTCTGATGCTTCACTTCAGGTTTACTGTATCCCTTGGACCTTCTTATTGGCGATGAAACACAGATTTTGCATCGGAATTAAATACAAAAGGCACAATGCCGACTTAAGTACAAGAAGACTGACTCTTCTTACTGACTATGTTTTGAACCATTCCTGTGACACAAGTTATAGATTCCGATGCTTAACTTCAGGTTTACTGTATCCCTAGGACCTTCTTATTGACGATGAGACACAGAAATCGCATCGGTATTAAATAGAATAAGCACAATGCCGACTCAAGTACAAGAAGACTGACTCCTCCTACTCTCTTAGCTTTGAACCATTCCTGTGACACTAGTTTTTTTTCCGATGCTTCACTTGACGTTTACTATATCCCTCGGACCTTCTTATTGATGATGAAACAGAGAAATTGCATCGGAATGAAATACAAAAGGCACAATGCCGACTTAAGTACAAGAAGACTTAATCTTCCAACTCTCTATGATTTGAACCATTCCTGTGACACTAGTTATAGATTCCCATGCTTCACTTCAGGTTTACTGTATCCCTCTGACCTTCTTAATGACGATGAAACACAGAAATTGCATCGGAATTAAATAGAAAAGGCACACAACCGACTTAAGTACAGGAAGACTGACTCTTCCTACTGTCTATGTTTTGAGCCATTCCTGTGGCACTAGTTATAGATTCCGATGCTTCACTTCTGGTTTACTGTATCCCTTGGACCTTCTTATTGACGATGAAACACAGAAATTGCATCGGAATTAAATACAATAGGCACATTGGCGACTTAAGTACAAAAAGACTGACTCTTGTTACTGACTATGTTTTGAACCATTTCTGTGACTCTAGTTATAGATTCCGATGCTTCACTCCCGGTTTACTGTATCCCTTGGACCTTCTTATTGACGATGAAACACAAAAATAGCATCGGAATTAAATACAAAAGGCACAATGCCGACTTAAGTACAAGAAGACTGACTCTTTCTACTGACTATGTTTTGAACCATTCCTGTGACACTAGTTATAGATTCCGATGCTTCACTCCAGGTTTACTCTATCCCTTGAACCTCCTTATTGACGATGAAACACAGATATTGCATCGGAATTTAATACAAAAGGCACAAGGCCGACTTAAGTACAAGAAGACTGACTATTCTTACTGACTATGTTTTGAACGATTGCTGTGACACTAGTTGAAGATTCCGATGCTTCACTTCAGGTTCACTGTATCCCTCTGCCTTCTTATGGACGATGAAACTCAGAAATTGCATCTGAATTAAATACAAAAGGCACAATGCCGACTTAAGTACAAGAAGGCTGGCTCTTCTTCTGTCTATGTTTTGAACCATTCCTGTGACACTAGTTATAGATTTCGATGCTTCACTTCAGGTTTACTGTATCCCTTGACCTTCTTATTGGCGATGAAACACAGATTTTGCATCGGAATTGAATACAAAAGGCACAATGCCGACTTAAGTACAAGAAGACTGGCTCTGCTTACTGACTATGTTTTGAACCATTCCTGTGACACAAGTTATAGATTCCGATGCTTCACTTCAGGTTTACTGTATCCCTAGGACCTTATTATTGACGATGAGACACAGAAATCGCATCGGTATTAAATAGAATAAGCACAATGCCGACTTAAGTACAAGAAGACTGACTCTTCCTACTCTCTATGTTTTCAACCATTCCTGTGACACTAGTTTTTTATTCCGATGCTTCACTTGAGGTTTACTATATCCCTCGGACCTTCTTATTGGCGATGAAACACAGAAATTGCATCGGAATGAAATACAAAAGGCACAATGCCGACTTAAGTACAAGAAGACTGAATCTTCCAACTCTCTATGATTTGAACCATTCCTGTGACACTAGTTATAGATTCCCATGCTTCACTTCAGGTTTACTGTACCCCTCTGACCTTCTTATTGACGATGAAACACAGAAATTGCATCGGAATTAAATAGAAAAGGCACAAAACCGACTTAAGTACAGGAAGACTGACTCTTCCTACTGTCTATGCTTGAGCCATTCCTGTGACACTAGTTATAGATTCCGAAGCTTCACCTCTGGTTTACTGTATCCCTTGGACCTACTTACTGACGATGAAACACACTAGTTGCATCTGAATTAAATACCAAAGGCACAATGCCAACTTAAGTACAAGAAGACTGACTCTTCTTACTGACTATGTTTTGAACCATTCCTGTGACACTAGTTGTAGATTCCGATGCTTCACTTCACGTTTACTGTATCCCTCTGACCTTCTTATTGACGATGAAACACAGAAATTGCATCGGAAATTAATACAAACGGCACAATGCCGACTTAAGTACATGTAGACTGACTTTTCCTACTGTCTATGTGTTGAACCATTCCTGTGACACTAGTTATAGTTTCCGATGCTTCACTCCAGGTTTACTGTATCCCCTGGACCTTCTTATCGACGATGAAACACAGAAATTGCATCGGAATTAAATACAAAGGCACAATGCCGAATTTAGTACAAGAAGACTGACTCTTCTTACTGACTATGTTTGATTCATTCCTGTGACACTAGTTATAGATTCCGATGGTTCACTCTAGGTTTACTGTATCCCCTGGACCTTCTTATCGACGATGAAACACAGAAATTGCATCGGAATTAAATACAAAGGCACAATGCCGAATTTAGTACAGGAAGACTGACTCTGCTTACTGTCTATGATTGAACCATTCCTGTGACACTAGTTACAGATTCCGATGCTTCACTCCAGGTTTACTGTATCCCTTGGACCTTCTTATTGACGATGAACTACAGAAATTGCATCGGAATTTAATACAAAAGGCACAAGGCCGACTTTAGTACAAGAAGACTGACTGTTGTTACTGACTATGTTTTGAACGATTGCTGTGACACTAGTTATAGATTCCGATGCTTCACTTCAGGTTTACTGTATCCCTCTGCCCTTCTTATGGACGCTGAATCTCTGAAATTGCATCTGAATTAAATACAAAAGGCACAATGCCGACTTAAGTACAAGAAGGCTGTCTCTTCTTCCGTCTATGTTTTGAACCATTCCTGTGACACTAGTTATAGATTTCGATGCTTCACTTCAGGTTTACTGTATATCTTGGACCTTCTTATTGACGATGAAACACAGATATTGCATCGGAATTAAATACAAAAGGCACAATGCCGACTTAAGTACAAGAAGACTGACTCTTCTTACTGACTATGTTTTGAACCATTCCTGTGACACAAGTTATAGATTCCGATGCTTCACTTCAGGTTTACTGTATCCCTAGGACCTTCTTATTGACGATGAAACACAGAAATTGCATCGGAATTAAATACAAAAGGCACAATGCCGACTTAAGTACAAGAAAACTGACGCCTCTTACTTACTATGTTTTGAACCATTTCTGTGACACTAGTTATAGATTCCGATGCTTCACTTCAGGTGTACTGTATCCCTTGGACCTTCTTATTGACGATGAAACACAAAAATAGCATCGGAATTAATTACAAAAGGCACAATGCCGACTTAAGTACAAGAAGACTGACTTTTCTTACTGACTATGTTTTGAAAAATTCCTGTGACACTAGTTATAGATTCCGATGCTTCACTCCAGGTTTACTCTATCCCTTGGACCTCCTTATTGACGATGAAACACAGAAATTGCATCGGAATTAAATACAAAAGGCACAATGCCGACTTAAGTACAATAAGACTGACTTTTCTTACTGACTATGTTTTGAACCATTCCTGTGACACTAGTTATAGATTCGGGTGCTTCACTTCAGGTTTACTGTATCCCTTGGACCTACTTATTGACGATGGAACACAGCAATTGCATCGGAATTAAATAGAAAAGGCCCAATGCCGACTTAAGTACAAGAGTACTGACTCTTCTTACTGTCTATATTTTGAACCATCCCTGTGTCACTAGTTATAGATTCCGATGCTTCACTCCAGGTTTACTGTATCCCTTGGACCTTCTTATTGACGATGAAACACAGAAATTGCATCGGAATTAAATACAAAAGGCACAATGCCGACTTAAGTACAAGAAGGCTGACTCTTCTTACTTACTATGTTTTGAACCATTCCTGTGACACTAGTTATAGATTCCGATGCTTCACTTCAGGATTACTGTATCCCTCTGACCTTCTTATTGACGATGAAATACAGAATTTGCATCAGAATTAAATACAAAAGGCACAATGCCGGATTAAGTACAAGAAGACTGACTCTTCTTACTGACTATGTTTCGAACCATTCCTGTGCCACTAGTTATAAATTCTGATGCTTCACTTCAGGTTTACTGTATCCCTTAGACCTTCTTACTGACGATGAATCACAGAAATTGCATCGGAACTAAATCCAAAAGGCACAGTGCCGAATTAAGTACAAGAATACTTACTCTTCTTACTGTCTATGTTTTGAACCACCCCTATGACACTAGTTATAGATTCCGATGGTTCACTCCAGGTTTACTGTATGCCTTTGACGTTCTTATTGACGATGAAACACAGAAATTGCGTCGGAATTAAATACAAAACGCACAATGCCGAATTAAGTACAAGAAGACTGACTCTTCTTACTGTCTATGTTTTGAACCATTCCTGTGACACTAGTTATAGATTCCGATGCTTCACTCTAGGTTTACAGTATACCTTGGACGTTCTTATTGACGATGAAACACAGAAATTGCATCGGAATTAAATAAAAAAGGCACATTGCCGCCTTAAGTTCAAGAAGTCTGACTCTGCTTACTGTCTATGTTTGAACCATTCCTGTGACACTAGTTACAGATTCCGATACTTCACTCCAGGTTTACTGTATCCCTTGGACCTTCTTATTGACGATGAAACACAAAAATTGCATCGGAATTAAATACTAAAGGCACAATGCCGACTTAAGTATAAGATGACTGACTTTTCCTACTGTCTATGATTTGATCCATTCCTGTGACACTAGTTATAGATACCGATGCTTCCCCTCAGGTTTACTCTATCCCTAGGACCTTCTTATTGACGAGGAAACACAGCAATTGAATCGGAATTAAATAGAAAAGGCACAATGCCGACTTAAGTATAAGATGACTGACTTTTCCTACTGTCTATGATTTGATCCATTCCTGTGACACTAGTTATAGATACCGATGCTTCACCTCAGGTTTACTGTACCCCTAGGACCTTCTTATTGACGAGGAAACACAGCAATTGAGTCGGAATTAAATACAAAAGGCACAATGCCGACTTAAGTACAAGAAGACTGACTCTTCTTCTGTCTATGTTTTGAACCATTACTGTGACACTAGTTATAGATTTCGATGCTTCACTTCAGGTGTACTGTATGCCTTGGACCTTATTATTGACGATGAAACACAGAAATTGCATCGGAATTAAATAGAAAAGGCACAATACCGACTTAAGTACAGGAAGACTGACTCTTCCTGCAGTCTATGTTTTGAGCCATTCCTGTGACACTAGTTATAGATTCCGATGTCTCACTTCTGGTTTACTGTTTCCCTTGGACCTTCGTATTGACGATGAAACACACTAATTGCATCGGAATTAAATACAAAAGGCACAATGCCAATTTAAGTACAAGAAGACTGACTCTTCTTACTGACTAAGTTTTGAACCATTCCTGTGACACTAGTTATAGTACCCGATGCTTCACCTCAGGTTTACTGTATCACTCTGACCTTCTTATTGACGATGAAACACAGAAATTGCATCGGAATTAAATACAAACGGCACAATGCCGACTTAAATACATGTAGACTGACTTTTTCTACTGTCTATGTGTTGAACCATTCCTGTGACACTAGTTATAGATTCCGATGCTTGACTTCAGATTTACTGTATCCCTCTGACCTTCTTATTGACGATGAAACACAGAAATTGCATCGGAATTAAATACTAAAGGCACAATGCCAAATTACGTACAAGAAGACTGACTCTTCTTACTGTCGATGCTTTGAACCATTCCTGTGACACTAGTTATAGATTCCGATGCTTCAGTATAGGTTTACTGTATCCCTTGGACCTTCTTATTGACGATCAAACACAGAAATTGCATCGGAATTACATACAAAAGGCACAATGCCGACTTATGTACATAAAGACTGAATTTTCTTACTGACTATGTTTTGAACCATTCCTGTGACACTAGTTATAGACTCTGATGCTTCACTTCAGGTTTACTGTATCCCTTGGACCTTCTTATTGAAGATGAAACACAGAAATTGCATCGGAATTAAATACAAAAGGTACAATGCCAAATTAAGTACAAGAAGACTGACTCTTCTTACTGACTATGATTTGAACCATTCCTGTGACACTAGTTATAGATTCCGATGCTTCACTCCAGGTTTACTATATCAATTGGACCTTCTTATTGACGATGAAACACAGAAATTGCATAGGAATTAAATAGAAAAGGCACAATACCGACTTAAGTACAAGAAGACTGACTCTTCCTACTGTCTATGTTTTGAACCATTCCTGTGACACTAGTTATAGATTCCGATGCTTCACTTCAGGTTTACTGTATCCCTCTGACCTGCTTATTGACGATGAAACACAGAAATTGCATCGGAATTAAATACGAAAGTCACAATGCCGACTTAAGTACGAGAAGACTGACTCTTCCCACTGTCTTTATTTTGAACCATTCCTGTTACACTAGTTATAGATCCGATGTTTTACTTCAGGTTTACTGTATCCCTTGGACCTTCTTATTGACGATGAAACACAGAAATTTCATCGTAATTAAATACAAAGGGCACAATGCCGACTTAAGTACAAGAATACTGACTCTTCTTACTGTCTGTGTTTTGAACCATCCCTGTGTCAATAGTTCTAGATTCCGATGCTTCACTCCAGGTTTACTGTATCCCTTGGACCTTCTTATTGACGAAGAAACACAGAAATTGCATCGGAATTTAAATACAAAAGTCACAATGCCGACTTAAGTACAAGAAGACTGACTCTTCTTTATGACTATGTTTTGAACCATTCATGTGACACTAATTATAGATTCCGATGCTTCACTTCAGGTTTACTGTATCCCTTGGACCTTCTTATTGACGATGAAACACAGAAATTGCATCGGAATTTAATACAAAAGGCACAATGCCGACTTAAGTAAAAGAAGACTGTCTCTTCTTACTGACTATGTTTTAAACCATTCCTGTGACACTAGTTATAGATTCTGATGCTTCACTTCATGTTTACTATATCCCCTAGACCTTCATATTGACGATGAAGTACAGAAATTGCATCGGAATTAAATAAAAAAGGCACAATGCCGACTTAAGTACAAGAAGACTGACTCTTCTTACTGACTATGACTTGAACCATTCCTGTGACACTAATTATAGATTCCGATGCTTCACTCCAGGTTTACTATATCCCTTGGACCTTCTTATTGACGATGAAAAACAGAAATTGCATCGGAGTTAAATAGAAAATTCAGGATGCCGACTTAAGTACAAATAGACTGACTCTTCCTACTGTCTATGTTTTGAACCATTCCTGTGACACTAGTAATAGATTCCGATGCTTCACTTCAGGTTTACTGTATCCCTCTGACCTTCTTGTTGACGATGAAACACAGCAATTGCATCGGAAGTAAATAGAAAAGGCACAATGCCGACTTAGGTGCAAGAAGACTGACTCTTCCTACAGTCTATGTTCTGAACCATTCCTGTGTCACTAGTTTTAGATTCCGATGCTTCACTCCAGGTTTACTGTATCCCTTGGACCTTCTTATTGACGATGAAACACACAAATTGCATCGGAATTTAATACAAAAGGCTCAATGCCGACATAAGTACAATATGACTGACTCTTCTTACTGACTATGTTTTGAACCATTCCTGTGACACTAGTTATAGATTCCGATTCTTCACTTCAGGTTTACTGTATCCCTCTGACCTTCATTTTAACGATGAAACACATAAATTGCATCGGAATTAAATACTAAAGGCACAATGCCGACTTAAATACAAGAAGACTGACGCTACTTACTGGCTAAGTTTTGAACCATTCCTGTGACACTAGTTATAGATTCCGATGCTTCACTCCAGGTTTACTATATCCCTTGGACCTTCTTATTGACGATGAAACATAGAAATTGCATCGGAATTAAATACTAAATTCACAATGCCGAAATAAGTACAAGAAGACTGACTCTTCTTACTGTCGATGTTTTTGAACGATTCCTGTGACACTAGTTATAGATTCCGATGCTTCACTCCAGGTTTACTATATCAATTGGACCTTCTTATTGACGAAGAAACACAGAAATTGCATAGGAATTAAATAGTAAAGGCACAATACCGACTTAAGTACAAGAAGACTGACTCTTGTAACTGTCGGCGATTTGAACCATTCCTGTGACAGTAGTTATAGATTCCGATGCCTCACTCCAGGTTTACTGTATCCCTTGGATCTTCATATTGACGATGAAACACAGAAATTGCATCACAATTAAATAAAAAAGGCACAATGCCGACTTAAGTACAAGAAGACTGTCTCTTCCTACTGTCTAAGTTTTGAACCATTCCTGTGACACTAGTTATAGATACGATGCTTCACTTCAGGTTTACTGTATCCCTTGGACCTTCTTATTGACGATGAAACACAGAAATTGCATCGGAATTAAATACAAAAGGCACAATGCCGACCTAAGTGCAAAAAGACTGACTCTTCTTACTGACTATGTTTGAACCATTCCTGTGACACTAGTTACAGATTCCGATACTTCACTCCAGGTTTACTGTATCCCTTGGACCTTCTTATTGACGATGAAACACAAAAATTGCATCGGAATTAAATACTAAAGGCACAATGCCGACTTAAATACAAGAAGACTGACGCTACTTACTGTCTAAGTTTTGAACCATTCCTGTGACACTAGTTATAGATTCCGATGCTTCACTCCAGGTTTACTATATCCCTTGGACCTTCTTATTGACGATGAAACATAGAAATTGCATCGGAATTAAATACTAAATTCACAATGCCGAAATAAGTACAAGAAGACTGACTCTTCTTACTGTCGATGTTTTTGAACGATTCCTGTGACACTAGTTATAGATTCCGATGCTTCACTCCAGGTTTAATGCATCTCTTGGGCCTTCTTATAGACGAAGAAACAAAGAAATTGCATCGGAATTAAATAAAAAAGGCACAATGCCGACTTAAGTACAAGAAGACTGACGCTACTTACTGTCTATGTTTTGAACCATTCCTGTGACACTAGTTGTAGATTCCGATGCTTCACTCCAGGTTTACTATATCAATTGGACCTTCTTATTGACGAAGAAACACAGAAATTGCATAGGAATTAAATAGTAAAGGCACAATACCGACTTAAGTACAAGAAGACTGACTCTTGTAACTGTCGGCGATTTGAACCATTCCTGTGACAGTAGTTATAGATTCCGATGCCTCACTCCAGGTTTACTGTATCCCTTGGATCTTCATATTGACGATGAAGCACAGAAATTGCATCACAATTAAATAAAAAAGGCACAATGCCGACTTAAGTACAAGAAGACTGTCTCTTCCTACTGTCTAAGTTTTGAACCATTCCTGTGACACTAGTTATAGATACGATGCTTCACTTCAGGTTTACTGTATCCCTTGGACCTTCTTATTGACGATGAAACACAGAAATTGCATCGGAATTAAATACAAAAGGCACAATGCCGACCTAAGTGCAAAAAGACTGACTCTTCTTACTGACTATGTTTGAACCATTCCTGTGACACTAGTTACAGATTCCGATACTTCACTCCAGGTTTACTGTATCCCTTGGACCTTCTTATTGACGATGAAACACAAAAATTGCATCGGAATTAAATACTAAAGGCACAATGCCGACTTAAGTATAAGATGACTGACTTTTCCTACTGTCTATGATTTGATCCATTCCTGTGACACTAGGTATAGATACCGATGCTTCACCTCAGGTTTACTCTATCCCTAGGACCTTCTTATTGACGAGGAAACACAGCAATTGAATCGGAATTAAATAGAAAAGGCACAATGCCGACTTAAGTATAAGATGACTGACTTTTCCTACTGTCTATGATTTGATCCATTCCTGTGACACTAGTTATAGATACCGATGCTTCACCTCAGGTTTACTGTACCCCTAGGACCTTCTTATTGACGAGGAAACACAGCAATTGAATCGGAATTAAATACAAATTCACAATGCCGACTTAAGTACAGGAAGACTGACTCTTCTTCTGTCTATGTTTTGAACCATTACTGTGACACTAGTTATAGATTTCGATGCTTCACTTCAGGTGTACTGTATGCCTTGGACCTTATTATTGACGATGAAACACAGAAATTGCATCGGAATTAAATAGAAAAGGCACAATACCGACTTAAGTACAGGAAGACCGACTCTTCCTGCAGTCTATGTTTTGAGCCATTCCTGTGACACTAGTTATAGATTCCGATGTTTCACTTCTGGTTTACTGTATCCCTTGGACCTTCGTATTGACGATGAAACACACTAATTGCATCGGAATTAAATACAAAAGGCACAATGCCAATTTAAGTACAAGAAGACTGACTCTTCTTACTGACTAAGTTTTGAACCATTCCTGTGACACTAGTTATAGTATCCGATGCTTCACCTCAGGTTTACTGTATCACTCTGACCTTCTTATTGACGATGAAACACAGAAATTGCATCGGAATTAAATACAAACGGCACAATGCCGACTTAAGTACATGTAGACTGACTTTTTCTACTGTCTATGTGTTGAACCATTCCTGTGACACTAGTTATAGATTCCGATGCTTGACTTCAGATTTACTGTATCCCTCTGACCTTCTTATTGACGATGAAACACAGAAATTGCATCGGAATTAAATAGTAAAGGCACAATGCCAAATTACGTACAAGAAGACTGACTCTTCTTACTGTCGATGCTTTGAACCATTCCTGTGACACTAGTTATAGATTCCGATGCTTCAGTATAGGTTTACTGTATCCCTTGGACCTTCTTATTGACGATCAAACACAGAAATTGCATCGGAATTACATACAAAAGGCACAATGCCGACTTATGTACATAAAGACTGAATTTTCTTACTGACTATGTTTTGACCCATTCCTGTGACACTAGTTATAGACTCTGATGCTTCACTTCAGGTTTACTGTATCCCTTGGACCTTCTTATTGAAGATGAAACACAGAAATTGCATCGGAATTAAATACAAAAGTACAATGCCAAATTAAGTACAAGAAGACTGACTCTTCTTACTGACTATGATTTGAACCATTCCTGTGACACTAGTTATAGATTCCGATGCTTCACTCCAGGTTTACTATATCAATTGGACCTTCTTATTGACGATGAAACACAGAAATTACATCGGAATTTAAATACAAAAGTCACAATGCCGACTTAAGTACAAGAAGACTGACTCTTCTTTATGACTATGTTTTGAACCATTCATGTGACACTAATTATAGATTCCGATGCTTCACTTCAGGTTTACTGTATCCCTTGGACCTTCTTATTGACGATGAAACACAGAAATTGCATCGGAATTTAATACAAAAGGCACAATGCCGACTTAAGTAAAAGAAGACTGTCTCTTCTTACTGACTATGTTTTAAACCATTCCTGTGACACTAGTTATAGATTCTGATGCTTCACTTCATGTTTACTATATCCCCTAGACCTTCATATTGACGATGAAGTACAGAAATTGCATCGGAATTAAATAAAAAAGGCACAAAGCCGACTTAAGTACAAGAAGACTGACTCTTCTTACTGCCTATGACTTGAACCATTCCTGTGACACTAATTATAGATTCCGATGCTTCACTCCAGGTTTACTATATCCCTTGGACCTTCTTATTGACGATGAAAAACAGAAATTGCATCGGAGTTAAATAGAAAATTCAGGATGCCGACTTAAGTACAAATAGACTGACTCTTCCTACTGTCTATGTTTTGAACCATTCCTGTGACACTAGTAATAGATTCCGATGCTTCACTTCAGGTTTACTGTATCCCTCTGACCTTCTTGTTGACGATGAAACACAGCAATTGCATCGGAAGTAAATAGAAAAGGCACAATGCCGACTTAGGTGCAAGAAGACTGACTCTTCCTACAGTCTATGTTCTGAACCATTCCTGTGTCACTAGTTTTAGATTCCGATGCTTCACTCCAGGTTTACTGTATCCCTTGGACCTTCTTATTGACGATGAAACACACAAATTGCATCGGAATTTAATACAAAAGGCTCAATGCCGACATAAGTACAATATGACTGACTCTTCTTACTGACTATGTTTTGAACCATTCCTGTGACACTAGTTATAGATTCCGATGCTTCACTTCAGGTTTACCGTATCCCTCTGACCTTCTTATTGACGATAAAACACAGACATTGCATCGGAATTAAATACAAAAGGCACAATGCCGACTTACGTACATGAAGACTGACTCTTCTTACTGACTATGTTTTGAACCATTCCTGTGACACTAGTTATAGATTCCGATGCTTGACTTCAGATTTACTGTATCCCTCTGACCTTCATTTTAACGATGAAACACATAAATTGCATCGGAATTAAATACTAAAGGCACAATGCCGACTTAAGTACAAGAAGACTGACGCTACTTACTGTCTAAGTTTTGAACCATTCCTGTGACACTAGTTATAGATTCCGATGCTTCACTCCAGGTTTACTATATCCCTTGGACCTTCTTATTGACGATGAAACATAGAAATTGCATCGGAATTAAATACTAAAGGCACAATGCCGAAATAAGTACAAGAAGACTGACTCTTCTTACTGTCGACGTTTTTGAACGATTCCTGTGACACTAGTTATAGATTCCGATGCTTCACTCCAGGTTTACTGCATCTCTTGGGCCTTCTTATAGACGAAGAAACAAAGAAATTGCATCGGAATTAAATAAAAAAGGCACAATGCCGACTTAAGTACAAGAAGACTGACGCTACTTACTGTCTATGTTTTGAACCATTCCTGTGACACTAGTTGTAGATTCCGATGCTTCACTCCAGGTTTACTATATCAATTGGACCTTCTTATTGACGAAGAAACACAGAAATTGCATAGGAATTAAATAGTAAAGGCACAATACCGACTTAAGTACAAGAAGACTGACTCTTCCTACTGACTATGTTTTGAACCATTCCTGTGACACTAGTTATAGATTCCGATGCTTCACTTCAGGGTTACTGTATCCCTCTGTCCTGCTTATTGACGATGAAACACAGAAATTGCATCGGAATTAAATACGAAAGTCACAATGCCGACTTAAGTACAAGAAGACTGACTCTTCCCACTGTCTTTATTTTGAACCATTCCTGTTACACAAGTTAAAGATCCGATGCTTTACTTCAGGTTTACTGTATCCCTTGGACCTTCTCATTGACGATGAAACACAGAAATTTCATCCGAATTAAATACAAAGGGCACAATGCCGACTTAAGTACAAGAATACTAACTCTTCTTACTGTCTGTGTTTTGAACCATCCCTGTGTCACTACTTCTTGATTCCGATGCTTCACTCCAGGTTTATTGTATCCCTTGGACCTTCTTTTTGACGAAGAAACACAGAAATTGCATCGGAATTAAATAAAAAAGGCACAATGCCGACTTAAGTACAAGAAGACTGACTCTTCTTACTGTCTGTGTTATGAATCATCCCTGTGTCACTACTTCTAGAGTCCGATGCTTCACTCCAGGTTTACTATATCCCTTGGACCTTCTTATTGACGATGAAACACAGAAATTGCATCGGAGTTAAATAGAAAATTCAGAATGCCGACTTAAGTACAAATAGACTGACTCTTCCTACTGTCTATGTTTTGAAGCATTCCTGTGACACTAGTTATAGATTCCGATGCTTCACTTCAGGTTTACTGTATCCCTCTGACCTTCTTGTTGACGATGAAACACAGCAATTGCATCGGAAGTAAATAGAAAAGGCACAATGCCGACTTAAATGCAAGAAGACTGACTCTTCCTACTGTCTATGTGCTGAACCATTCCTGTGTCACTAGTTATAGATTCCGATGCTTCACTCCAGGTTTACAGTATCCCTTGGACCTTCTTATTGACGATGAAACACACAAATTGCATTGGAATTAAATACAAAAGGCTCAATGCCGACTTAAGTACAATATGACTGACTCTTCTTACTGACTATGTTTTGAACCATTCCTGTGACACTAGTTATAGATTCCGATGCTTCACTTCAGGTTTGCTGTATCCCTCTGACCTTCTTATTGACGATGAAACACAGACATTGCATCGGAATTAAATACAAAAGGCACAATGCCGAATTAAGTACAAGAAGACTGACTCTTCTTACTGACTATGTTTTGAGCCATTCTTGTGACACTAGTTATAGATTCCGATGCTTCACTCCAGGTTTACTGTTTCCCTTGGACCTTCTTATTGACGATGAAACACACAAATTGCATCGGAATTTAATACAAAAGGCTCAATGCCGACATAAGTACAATATGACTGACTCTTCTTACTGACTATGTTTTGAACCATTCCTGTGACACTAGTTATAGATTCCGATGCTTCACTCCAGGATTACTGTATCCCTTTGACCTTCTTATTGACGATGAAACACAGAAATTGCATCGGAATTAAATAAAAAAGGCACAATGCCGACTTAAGTACAAGAAGACTGACGCTACTTACTGTCTAAGATTTGAACCATTCCTGTGACACTAGTTATAGATTCCGACGCTTCACTCCAGGTTTACTATATCCCTTGGACCTTCTTATTGACGATTAAACATAGAAATTGCATCGGAATTAAATACAAAAGGCACAATGCCGAATAAGTACAAGAGGAATGACTCTTCTTACTGACTATGTTTTGAACCATTTTTGTGACACTAGTTATTGATTCCGATGCTTCACTCTCAGTTTACTGTATCCCGTGGACATTCTTATTAACGATGAAACACAAAAATTGCATCGGAATTAAATAGAAAAGGCACAATGCCGACTTAAGTGCAAGAAACTGACTCTTCCTACTGTCTATGTTTTGAACCATTCCTGTGTCACTAGTTATAGATTCCGATGCGTCACTCCAGGTTTACTATATCCGTTGGACCTTCTTATTGACGATGAAACACAGAAATTGCATAGGAATGAAATAGAAAATTCACAATGCCGACTTGAGTACAAGAAGACTGACTCTTCCTACTGTCTATGTTTTGAACCATTCCTGTGACACTAGTTACAGATTCCGATGCTTCACATCAGGTTTACTGTATCCCTCTGGCCTTCTTATTGACGATGTAACACTGAAATTGCATCGGAATTAAATACAAAAGGCACAATGCCGACTTAAGTACAAGAAGACTGCCTCTTCCTACTGTCTATGTTTTGAACCATTTCTGTGACTCTAGTTTAGATTCCGCTGCTTCAGTTCAGGTTTACTGTATCCCTCTGACCTTCTTATTGACGATGAAACACAGAAGTTGCATCAGAATTAAATACAAAATTCACTATTCCGAATTAAGTACAAGAAGACTGACTCTTCTTACTGTCTATGTTTTGAACCATTCATGTGACGCTAGTTATAGATTCCGATGCTTCACTCCTGGTTTACTGTTTCCCTTGGACCTTCTTATTGACGATGAAACACACAAATTGCATCGGAATTTAATACAAAAGGCTCAATGCCGACATAAGTACAATATGACTGACTCTTCTTACCGACTATGTTTTGAACCATTCCTGTGACACTAGTTATAGATTCCGATGCTTCACTTCAGGTTTACTGTATCCCTCTGACCTTCTTATTGACGATAAAACACAGACATTGCATCGGAATTAAATACAAAAGGCACAATGCCGACTTACGTACAAGAAGACTGACTCTTCTTACTGACTATGTTTTGAACCATTCCTGTTACACTAATTATAGATTCCGATGCTTGACTTCAGATTTACTGTATCCCTCTGACCTTCATTTTAACGATGAAACACATAAATTGCATCGGAATTAAATACTAATGGCACAATGCCGACTTAAGTACAAGAAGACTGACGCTACTTACTGTCTAAGTTTTGAACCATTCCTGTGACACTAGTTATAGATTCCGATGCTTCACTCCAGGTTTACTATATCCATTGACCTTCTTATTGACGATGAAACATAGAAATTGCATCGGAATTAAATACAAAAGGCACAATGCCGACTTAAGTACAAGAGGACTGACTCTTCTTACTGACTATGCTTTGAACCATTCCTGTGACACTAGTTATAGATTCCGATGCTTGACTTCAGATTTACTGTATCCCTCTGACCTTCTTTTTGACGATGAAACACAGAAATTGCATCGGAATTAAATACTAAAGGCACAATGCCGAAATAAGTGCAAGAAGACTGACTCTTCTTACTGTCGATGTTTTTGAACGATTCCTGTGACACTAGTTATAGATTCCGATGCTTCACTCCAGGTTTACTGCATCCCTTGGGCCTTCTCATTGACGATGAAACAAAGAAATTGCATTGGAATAAAATAAAAAAGGCACAATGCCGACTTAAGTACAAGAAGACTGACGCAACTTACTGTCTATGTTTTGAACCATTCCTGTGACACTAGTTGTAGATTCCGATGCTTCACTCCAGGTTTACTATATCAATTGGACCTTCTTATTGACGAAGAAACACAGAAATTGCATAGGAATTAAATAGTAAAGGCACAATACCGACTTAAGTACAAGAAGACTGACTCTTCCTACTGACTATGTTTTGAACCATTCCTGTGACACTAGTTATAGATTCCGATGCTTCACTTCAGGGTTACTGTATCCCTCTGCCTGCTTATTGACGATGAAACACAGAAATTGCATCGGAATTAAATACGAAACTCACAATGCTGACTTAAGTACAAGAAGACTGACTCTTCCCACTGTCTTTATTTTGAACCATTCCTGTTACACTAGTTATAGATCCGGTGCTTTACTTCAGGTTTACTGTATCGGTTGGACCTTCTCATTGACGATGAAACACAGAAATTTCATCGGAATTAAATACAAAGGGCACAATGTCGACTTAAGGACAAGAATACTGACTCTTCTTACTGTCTGTGTTTTGAACCATCCCTGTGTCACTACTTCTTGATTCCGATGCTTCACTCCAGGTTTACTGTATCCCTTGGACCTTCTTATTGACGAAGAAACACAGAAATTGCATCGGAATTAAATAAAAAAGGCACAATGCCGACTTAAGTACAAGAAGACTGACTCTACTTACTGTCTGTGTTTTGAACCATCCCTGTGTCACTACTTCTAGAGTCCGATGCTTCACTCCAGGTTTACTATATCCCTTGGACCTTCTTATTGACGATGAAACACAGAAATTGCATCGGAGTTAAATAGAAAATTCAGAATGCCGACTTAAGTACAAATAGACTGAATCTTCCTACTGTTATTGTTTTGAAGCATTCCTGTGACACTAGTTATAGTTTCCGATGCTTCACTTCAGGTTTACTGTATCCCTCTGACCTTCTTGTTGACGATGAAACACAGCAATTGCATCGGAAGTAAATAGAAAAGGCACAATGCCGACTTAAATGCAAGAAGACTGACTCTTCCTACTGTCTATGTGCTGAACCATTCCTGTGTCACTAGTTATAGATTCCGATGCTTCACTCCAGGTTTACAGTATCCCTTGGACCTTCTTATTGACGATGAAACACACAAATTGCATTTGAATTAAATACAAAAGGCTCAATGCCGACTTAAGTACAATATGACTGACTCTTCTTACTGACTATGTTTTGAACCATTCCTGTGACACTAGTTATAGATTCCGATGCTTCACTTCAGGTTTGCTGTATCCCTCTGACCTTCTTATTGACGATGAAACACAGACATTGCATCGGAATTAAATACAAAAGGCACAATGCCGAATTAAGTACAAGAAGACTGACTCTTCTTACTGACTATGTTTTGAGCCATTCTTGTGACACTAGTTATAGATTCCGATGCTTCACTCCAGGTTTACTGTTTCCCTTGGACCTTCTTATTGACGATGGAACACACAAATTGCATCGGAATTTAATACAAAAGGCTCAATGCCGACATAAGTACAATATGACTGACTCTTCTTACTGACTATGTTTTGAACCATTCCTGTGACACTAGTTATAGATTCCGATGCTTCACTCCAGGATTACTGTATCCCTTTGACCTTCTTATTGACGATGAAACACAGAAATTGCATCGGAATTAAATAAAAAAGGCACAATGCCGACTTAAGTACAAGAAGACTGACGCTACTTACTGTCTAAGATTTGAACCATTCCTGTGACACTAGTTATAGATTCCGACGCTTCACTCCAGGTTTACTATATCCCTTGGACCTTCTTATTGACGATTAAACATAGAAATTGCATCGGAATTAAATACAAAAGGCACAATGCCGAATAAGTACAAGAGGAATGACTCTTCTTACTGACTATGTTTTGAACCATTTTTGTGACACTAGTTATTGATTCCGATGCTTCACTCTCAGTTTACTGTATCCCGTGGACATTCTTATTAACGATGAAACACAAAAATTGCATCGGAATTAAATAGAAAAGGCACAATGCCGACTTAAGTGCAAGAAACTGACTCTTCCTACTGTCTATGTTTTGAACCATTCCTGTGTCACTAGTTATAGATTCCGATGCGTCACTCCAGGTTTACTATATCCCTTGGACCTTCTTATTGACGATGAAACACAGAAATTGCATAGGAATTAAATAGAAAAGGCACAATGCCGACTTGAGTACAAGAAGACTGACTCTTCCTACTGTCTATGTTTTGAACCATTCCTGTGACACTAGTTACAGATTCCGATGCTTCACATCAGGTTTACTGTATCCCTCTGGCCTTCTTATTGACGATGTAACACTGAAATTGCATCGGAATTAAATACAAAAGGCACAATGCCGACTTAAGTACAAGAAGACTGCCTCTTCCTACTGTCTATGTTTTGAACCATTTCTGTGACTCTAGTTTAGATTCCGCTGCTTCAGTTCAGGTTTACTGTATCGCTCTGACCTTCTTATTGACGATGAAACACAGAAGTTGCATCAGAATTAAATACAAAATTCACTATTCCGAATTAAGTACAAGAAGACTGACTCTTCTTACTGTCTATGTTTTGAACCATTCATGTGTCGCTAGTTATAGATTCCGATGCTTCACTCCTGGTTTACTGTTTCCCTTGGACCTTCTTATTGACGATGAAACACACAAATTGCATCGGAATTTAATACAAAAGGCTCAATGCCGACATAAGTACAATATGACTGACTCTTCTTACTGACTATGTTTTGAACCATTCCTGTGACACTAGTTATAGATTCCGATGCTTCACTTCAGGTTTACTGTATCCCTCTGACCTTCTTATTGACGATAAAACACAGACATTGCATCGGAATTAAATACAAAAGGCACAATGCCGACTTACGTACAAGAAGACTGACTCTTCTTACTGACTATGTTTTGAACCATTCCTGTTACACTAATTATAGATTCCGATGCTTGACTTCAGATTTACTGTATCCCTCTGACCTTCATTTTAACGATGAAACACATAAATTGCATCGGAATTAAATACTAATGGCACAATGCCGACTTAAGTACAAGAAGACTGACGCTACTTACTGTCTAAGTTTTGAACCATTCCTGTGACACTAGTTATAGATTCCGATGCTTCACTCCAGGTTTACTATATCCATTGACCTTCTTATTGACGATGAAACATAGAAATTGCATCGGAATTAAATACAAAAGGCACAATGCCGACTTAAGTACAAGAGGACTGACTCTTCTTACTGACTATGCTTTGAACCATTCCTGTGACACTAGTTATAGATTCCGATGCTTGACTTCAGATTTACTGTATCCCTCTGACCTTCTTTTTGACGATGAAACACAGAAATTGCATCGGAATTAAATACTAAAGGCACAATGCCGAAATAAGTGCAAGAAGACTGACTCTTCTTACTGTCGATGTTTTTGAACGATTCCTGTGACACTAGTTATAGATTCCGATGCTTCACTCCAGGTTTACTGCATCTCTTGGGCCTTCTCATTGACGATGAAACAAAGAAATTGCATTGGAATAAAATAAAAAAGGCACAACGCCGACTTAAGTACAATAAGACTGACGCAACTTACTGTCTATGTTTTGAACCATTCCTGTGACACTAGTTGTAGATTCCGATGCTTCACTCCAGGTTTACTATATCAATTGGACCTTCTTATTGACGAAGAAACACAGAAATTGCATAGGAATTAAATAGTAAAGGCACAATACCGACTTAAGTACAAGAAGACTGACTCTTCCTACTGACTATGTTTTGAACCATTCCTGTGACACTAGTTATAGATTCCGATGCTTCACTTCAGGGTTACTGTATCCCTCTGCCTGCTTATTGACGATGAAACACAGAAATTGCATCGGAGTTAAATAGAAAATTCAGAATGCCGACTTAAGTACAAATAGACTGAATCTTCCTACTGTTATTGTTTTGAAGCATTCCTGTGACACTAGTTATAGTTTCCGATGCTTCACTTCAGGTTTACTGTATCCCTCTGACCTTCTTGTTGACGATGAAACACAGCAATTGCATCGGAAGTACATAGAAAAGGCACAATGCCGACTTAAATGCAAGAAGACTGACTCTTCCTACTGTCTATGTGCTGAACCATTCCTGTGTCACTAGTTATAGATTCCGATGCTTCACTCCAGGTTTACAGTATCCCTTGGACCTTCTTATTGACGATGAAACACACAAATTGCATTGGAATTAAATACAAAAGGCTCAATGCCGACTTAAGTACAATATGACTGACTCTTCTTACTGACTATGTTTTGAACCATTCCTGTGACACTAGTTATAGATTCCGATGCTTCACTTCAGGTTTACTGTATCCCTCTGACCTTCTTATTGACGATGAAACACAGACATTGCATCGGAATTAAATACAAAAGGCACAATGCCGAATTAAGTACAAGAAGACTGACTCTTCTTACTGACTATGTTTTGAGCCATTCTTTTGACACTAGTTATAGATTCCGATGCTTCACTCCAGGTTTACTGTATCCCTTGGACCTTCTTATTGACGATGAAACACAGAAATTGCATCGGAATTAAATACAAATTGCACAATGGTGACTTAAGTACAAGAAGTCTGACTCTTCTTACTGACTATGATTTGAACCATTCATGTGACACTAGTTATAGATTCCGATGCTTCACTTCAGGTTTACTGTATCCCATGGACCTTCTTATTGACGATGAAACACTGAAATTGCATCGGAATTAAATATTAAAGGCACAATGCCGAATTAAGTACAAGAAGACTGACTCTTCTTACTGTCGATGTTTTGAACCATTCCTGTGACACTAGTTATAGATTCCGATGCTTCACTCCAGGTTTACTGTATCCCTTTGACCTTCTTATTGACGATGAAACACAGACATTGAATCGGAATTAACTAAAAAAGGCACAATGCCGACTTAAGTACAAGAAGACTGACGCTACTTACTGTCTGAGATTTGAACCATTCCTGTGACACTAGTTATAGATTCCGACGCTTCACTCCAGGTTTACTATATCCCTTGGACCTTCTTATTGACGATGAAACATAGAAATTGCATCGGAATTAAATACAAAAGGCACAATGCCGAATAAGTACAAGAGGACTGACTCTTCTTACTGACTATGTTTTGAACCATTTTTGTGACACTAGTTATTGATTCCGATGCTTCACTCCCAGTTTACTGTATCCCTTGGACATTCTTATTAACGATGAAACACAAAAATTGCATCGGAATTAAATAGAAAAGGCACAATGCCGACTTAAGTGCAAGAAGACTGACTCTTCCTACTGTCTATGTTTTGAACCATTCCTGTGTCACTAGTTATAGATTCCGATGCGTCACTCCAGGTTTACTATATCCCTTGGACCTTCTTATTGACTATGAAACACAGAAATTGCATAGGAATTAAATAGAAAAGGCACAATGCCGACTTGAGTACAAGAAGACTGACTCTTCCTACTGTCTATGTTTTGAACCATTTCTGTGACACTAGTTATAGATTCCGATGCTTCACTTCAGGTTTACTGTATCCCTCTGGCCTTCTTATTGACGATGTAACACTGAAATTGCATCGGAATTAAATACAAAAGGCACAATGCCGACTTAAGTACAAGAAGACTGACTCTTCCTACTGTCTATGTTTTGAACCATTTCTGTGACTCTAGTTTAGATTCCGGTGCTTCAGTTCAGGTTTACTGTATCCCTCTGACCTTCTTATTGACGATGAAACAGAGAAGTTGCATCGGAATTAAATACAAAATTCACAATTCCGAATTAAGTACAAGAAGACTGACTCTTCTTACTGTCTATGTTTTGAACCATTCATGTGACGCTAGTTATAGATTCCGATGCTTCACTCCTGGTTTACTGTTTCCCTTGGACCTTCTTATTGACGATGAAACACAGAAATTGCATCGTAATTAAATACAAAAGGCACAATGGCGACTTAAGTACAAGAAGTCTGACTCTTCTTACTGACTATGATTTGAACCATTCATGTGACACTAGTTACAGATTCCGGTGCTTCACTTCAGGTTTACTGTATCCCTTGGACCTACTTATTGACGATGAAGCACACAAATTGCATCGGAAATAAATACAAAAGGCACAATGCCGACTGAAGTACAAGAAGACTGACTCTTCTTACTGACTATGCTTTGAACCATTCCTGTGACACTAGTTATAGATTCTGATGCTTCACTTCAGGTTTACTGTGTCACTTGGACCTTCTTATTGACGATGAAACACAGAAATTGCATCCCAATTAAATACAAAAGGCACAAAGCCGACTTAAGTACAAGAAGACTGACTCTTCTTACTGACTATGTTTTGAACCATTCCTGTGACACTAGTTATAGATTCCGATGCTTGACTTCAGATTTACTGTATGCCTCTGACCTTCTTATACACGATGAAACACAGAAATTGCATCGGAATTAAATACTAAAGGCACAATGCCGAATTAAGTACAAGAAGACTGACTCTTCTTACTGTCGATGTTTTGAACCATTCCTGTGACACTAGTTATAGATTCCGAGCTTTACTCCAGGTTTACTGTATCCCTTGGACTTTCTTATGGCCGATGAAACACAGAAATTGCATAGGAAATAAATAGAAAAGGCACAATGCCGACTTAAGTACAAGAAGACTGACTCTTCCTACTGTCTATGTTTTGAACCATTCCTGTGACACTAGTTATAGATTCCGGTGCTTCAGTTCAGGTTTACTGCATCCCTCTGACCTTCTTATTGACGATGAAAGACAGAAATTGCGTCGGAATTAAAAACAAAAGTCACAATGCCGACTTATGTACAAGAAGACTGACTCTTCCCACTGTCTATGTTTTGAACCATTCCTGTTACACTAGTTATAGATTCCGATGCTTCACTTCAGGTTTCCTGTATCCCTTGGACCTTCTTATTGACGATGAAACACAGAAATTGCATCGGAATTAAATACAAAAGGCACAATTCCGACTTATGTACAAGAAGACTGACTCTTCTTACTGACCATGTTTTGAACCATTCCTGTGACACTAGCTATAGACTCTGATGCTTCACTTTAGGTTTGTTGTATCCCTGGACCCTTCTTATTGAAGATGAAACACAGAAATTGCTTCGGAATTAAATACAAGAGGCACAATGCCGACTTAAGTACAAGAATACTGACTCTTCTTACTGTCTATGTTTTGAACCATCCCTGTGACACTAGTTATAGATTCCGATGCTTCACTTCAGGTTTACTGTATCCCTTGGACCTTCTTATTGACGATGAAACACTGAAATTGCATCGGAATTAAATACATAAGGCACAATGCCGATTTTAGTACAAGAAGACTGACTCTTCTTACTGACTATGTTTTGAACCAATCCTGTGGCACTACTTATAGATTCCGATGCTTCACTCCAGGTTAACTGTATCCCTTTGACCTTCTTATTGACGATGAAACACAGAAATTGCATCGGAATTAAATACAAAAGTCACAATGCCGACTTAAGTACAAGAAGACTGACTCTTCTTACTGACTATGTTTTGATCCATTCCTGTGACACTAGTTATAGATTCCGATGCTTCACTTCAGGTTTTCTGTATCCCTCTGACCTTCTTACTGACGATGAAACACAGAAACTGCATCGGAATTAAATACAAAAGGCACAATTCCGAATTAAGTACAAGAAGACTGACTCTTCTTACGGTCTATGATTTGAACCATTCATGTGACACTAGTTATAGATTCCAATGCTTCACTCCAGGTTTACTGTATCACTTGGACCTTCTTATTGACGATGAAACACAGAAATTGCATCGGAATTAAATACAAAAGGCACAATGGCGACTTAAGTACAAGAAGTCTATCTCTTCTTACTTACTATGATTTGAACCATTCATGTGACACTAGTTATAGATTCCGGTGCTTGACTTCAGGTTGTCTGTAACCCTTGGACCTACTTATTGACGATGAAACACAGAAATTGCATCGGAAATAAATACAAAAGGCACAATGCCGACTTAAGTACAAGAAGACTGGCTCTTCTTACTGACTATGTTTTGAACCATTCCTGTGACACTAGTTATAGATTCCGATGCCTGACTTCAGATTTACTGTATCCCTCTGACCTTCTTATTCACGATGAAACTCAGAAATTGCATCGGAATTAAATACTAAAGGCACAATGCCGAATTACGTACAAGAAGACTGACTCTTCTTACTGTGGATGCTTTCAACCATTCCTGTGGCACTAGTTACGGATTCCGATTCTTCACTCCAGGTTTACTGTATCCCTTGGACCTTCTTATTGACGATGAAACACAGAAATTGCATCGGAATTAAATACAAAAGGCACAATTCCGACTTATGTACAAGAAGACTGACTCTTCTTACTGACCATGTTTTGAACCATTCCTGTGACACTAGTTATAGATTCCGCTGCTTCACTTCAGGTTTACTGTATCCCTTGGACCTTCTTATTGACGATGAAACATAGAAATTGCATCGGATTGAAATACAAAAGGCACAATGCCGACTTAAGTACAAGAAGACTGACTCTTCCCACTGTCTATGTTCTGAGCCATTCCTGTGGCACTAGTTATAGATTCCGATGCTTCACTTCAGGTTTTCTGTATCCCTTGGATCTTCTTATTGACGATGAAACACAGCAATTGCATCGGAATTAAATAGAAAAGGCACAATGCCGAGTTAAGTGCAAGAAGACTGAATCTTCCTACTGTCTATGTTTTGAACCAATCCTGTGGCACTACTTATAGATTCCGATGCTTCACTCCAGGTTAACTGTATCCCTTGGACCTTCATATTGACGATGAAACACAGAAATTGCATCGGAATTAAATACAAAAGTCACAATGCCGACTTAAGTACAAGAAGACTGACTCTTCTTACTGACTATGTTTTGATCCATTCCTGTGACACTAGTTATAGATTCCGATGCTTCACTTCAGGTTTTCTGTATCCCTCTGACCTTCTTACTGACGATGAAACACAGAAACTGCATCGGAATTAAATACAAAAGGCACAATTCCGAATTAAGTACAAGAAGACTGACTCTTCTTACGGTCTATGATTTGAACCATTCATGTGACACTAGTTATAGATTCCAATGCTTCACTCCAGGTTTACTGTATCACTTGGACCCTCTTATTGACGATGAAACACAGAAATTGCATCGGAATTAAATACAAAAGGCACAATGGCGACTTAAGTACAAGAAGTCTATCTCTTCTTACTTACTATGATTTGAACCATTCATGTGACACTAGTTATAGATTCCGGTGCTTGACTTCAGGTTGTCTGTAACCCTTGGACCTACTTATTGACGATGAAACACAGAAATTGCATCGGAAATAAATACAAAAGGCACAATGCCGACTTAAGTACAAGAAGACTGGCTCTTCTTACTGACTATGTTTTGAACCATTCCTGTGGCACTAGTTATAGATTCCGATGCCTGACTTCAGATTTACTGTATCCCTCTGACCTTCTTATTCACGATGAAACTCAGAAATTGCATCGGAATTAAATACTAAAGGCACAATGCCGAATTACGTACAAAAAGACTGACTCTTCTTACTGTGGATGCTTTCAACCATTCCTGTGACACTAGTTACGGATTCCGATTCTTCACTCCAGGTTTACTGTATCCCTTGGACCTTGTTATTGACGATGAAACACAGAATTTGCATCGGAATTAAATAAAAAAGGCACAATGCCGACTTAAGTACAAGAAGACTGCCGCTACTTACTGTCTATGTTTTGAACCATTCCTGTGACACTAGTTATAGATTCCGGTGCTTCAGTTCAAGTTTACTGTATCCATCTGACCTTCTTATTGACAACGAAACACAGAAATTGCATCGGAATTTAATACAAAAGGCACAATGCCGAATTAAGTACAGGAAGACTGACTCTTCTTACTGACTATGTTTTGATTCATTCCTGTGAAACTAGTTATAGATTCCGAAGCTTCACTCCTGGTTTACTGTATCCCTTGGACCTTCGTATTGACGATGAAAGACAGAAATTGCATCGGAATTAAATACAAAAGGCACAATGCCGACTTAAGTACAAGAAGACTGACTCTTCTTACTGACTATGTTTTGAACCATTCATGTGACACTAATTATAGATTCCGATGCTTCACTTGAGGTTTACTGTATCCCTCTGATCTTCTTTTTGGCGATGAAACATACAATTTGCATCGGAATTAAATACAAAAGGCACAATGCCAAATTAAGTACAAGAAGATTGACCCATCCTACTGTCTATGTTTTGAGCCTTTCATGTGACACTGGTTATAGGTTCCGATGCTTCACTCCAGGTTTACTGTAACCCATGGACCTTCTTATTGACGATGAAACACAGAAATTGCATTGGAATTAAATACAAAAGGCACAATGGCGTCTTAAGTACAAGAAGACTGATTCTTCTTACTGACTATGACTTGAACCATTCATGTGACACTAGTTATAGATTCCGATGCTTCACTCCAGGTTTACTGTATCCCTTGGACCTTCTTATTGACGATGAAAGACAGAAATTGCATCGGAATTAAATACAAAAGTCAGAATGCCGACTTAAGTACAAGAAGACTGACTCTTCTTACTGACTATGTTCTGAACCATTCCTGTGATACTAGTTATAGATTCCGATGCTTCACTCCAGGTTTACTATATCAATTGGACCTTCTTATTGACGAAGAAACACAGAAATTGCATAGGAATTAAATAGTAAAGGAACAATACCGACTTAAGTGCAAGAAGACTGACTCTTCCTACTGACTATGTTTTGAACCATTCCTGTGACACTAGTTATAGATTCCGATGCTTCACTCCAGGTTTACTGTATCCCTTGGACCTTCTTATTGACGATGAAAGACAGAAATTGCATCGGAATTAAATACAAAAGTCAGAATGCCGACTTAAGTACAAGAAGACTGACTCTTCTTACTGACTATGTTTTGAACCATTCATGTGACACTAATTATAGATTCCGATGCTTCACTTCAGGTTTACTGTATCCCTTGGACCTTCTTATTGACGATGAAACACAGAAATTGCATCGGAATTTAATACAAAAGGCACAATGCCGACTTAAGTACAAGAAGACTGTCTCTTCTTACTGACTATGTTTTGAACCATTCCTGTGACACTAGTTATAGATTCTGATGCTTCACTTGAGGTTTACTATATCCCCTAGACCTTATTATTGACGATGAAATACAGAAATTGCATCAGAATTAAATAAAAAAGGCACAATGGCGACTTAAGTACAAGAGGACTGACTCTTCTTACTGCCTATGACTTGAACCATTCCTGTGACACTAATTATAGATTCCGATGCTTCACTCCAGGTTTACTATATCCGTTGGACCTTCTTATTGACGATGAAACACAGAAATTGCATTGGAGTTAAATAGAAAATTCTGATTGCCGACTTAAGTACAAATAGACTGACTCTTCCTACTGTCTATGATTTGAACCATTCCTGTGACACTAGTTATAGATTCCGATGCTTCACTTCAGTTTTACTGTATCCCTCTGACCTTCTTGTTGACGATGAAACACAGCAATTGCATCGGAAGTAAATAGAAAAGGCATAATGCCGACTTAAGTGCAAGAAGACTGACTCTTCCTACTGTCTATGTTCTGAACCATTCCTGTGTCACTAGTTATAGATTCCGATGCTTCACTCCAGGTTTACTGTATCCCTTGGACCTTCTTATTGACGATGAAACACACAAATTGCATCGGAATTAAATACAAAAGGCTCAATGCCTACTTAAGTACAATATGACTGACTCTTCTTACTGACTATGTTTTGAACCATTCCTGTGACACTAGTTATAGATTCCGGTGCTTCACTTCAGGTTTACTGTATCCCACTGACCTTCTTATTGACGATGAAACACAGACAATGCATCGGAATTAAATACAAAAGGCACAATGCCGAATTAAGTACAAGAAGACTGAATCTTCTTACTGACTATGTTTTGAGCCATTCTTGTGACACTAGTTATAGATTCCGATGCTTCACTCCAGGTTTACTGTATCCCTTGGACCATCTTATTGACGATGAAACACAGAAATTGCATCGGAATTAAATACAAATGGCACAATGGTGACTTAAGTACAAGAAGTCTGACTCTTCTTACTGACTATGATTTGAACCATTCATGTGACACTAGTTATAGATTCCGATGCTTCACTTCAGGTTTACTGTATCCCATGGACCTTCTTATTGACGATGAAACACTGAAATTGCATCGGAATTAAATATTAAAGGCACAATGCCGAATTAAGTACAAGAAGACTGACTCTTCTTACTGTCGATGTTTTGAACCATTCCTGTGACACTAGTTATAGATTCCGATGCTTCACTCCAGGTTTACTGTATCCCTTTGACGTTCTTATTGACGATGAAACACAGAAATTGCATCGGAATTAAATAAAAAAGGCACAATGCCGACTTAAGTACAAGAAGACTGACGCTACTTACTGTCTAAGTTTTGAACCATTCCTGTGACACTAGTTATAGATTACGATGCTTCACTCCAGGTTTACTATATCCCTTGGACCTTCTTATTGACGATGAAACATAGAAATTGCATCGGAATTAAATACAAAAGGCACAATGCCGACTTAAGTACAAGTGGACTGACTCTTCTTACTGACTATGTTTTGAACCATTTTTGTGACACTAGTTATAGATTCCGATGCTTCACTCCCATTTTACTGTATCCCTTGGACCTTCTTAATAACGATGAAACACAAAAAGTGCATCGGAATTAAATAGAAAAGGCACAATGCCGACTTAAGTGCAAGAAGACTGACTCTTCCTACTGTCTATGTTCTGAACCATTCCTGTGTCACTAGTTATAGATTCCGATGCTTCACTCCAGGTTTACTGTATCCCTTGGACCTTCTTATTGACGATGAAACAAAGAAATTGCATCGGAATTAAATACAAAAGTCACAATGCCGACTTAAGTACAAGAAGACTGACTCTTATTACTGACTATGTTTTGATCCATTCCTGTGACATTAGTTATAGATTCCGATGCTTCACTTCAGGTTTTCTGTATCCCTCTGACCTTCTTACTGACGATGAAACACAGAAACTGCATCGGAATTAAATACAAAAGGCACAATTCCGAATTAAGTACAAGAAGACTGACTCTTCTTACGGTCTATGATTTGAACCATTCATGTGACACTAGTTATAGATTCCAATGCTTCACTCCAGGTTTACTGTATCACTTGGACCTTCTTATTGACGATGAAACACAGAAATTGCATCGGAATTGAATACAAAAGGCACAATGGCGACTTAAGTACAAGAAGTCTATCTCTTCTTACTTACTATGATTTGAACCATTCATGTAACACTAGTTATAGATTCCGGTGCTTGACTTCAGGTTGTCTGTAACCCTTGGACCTACTTATTGACGATGAAACACAGAAATTGCATCGGAAATAAATACAAAAGGCACAATGCCGACTTAAGTACAAGAAGACTGGCTCTTCTTACTGACTATGTTTTGAACCATTCCTGTGACACTAGTTATAGATTCCGATGCCTGACTTCAGATTTACTGTATCCCTCTGACCTTCTTATTCACGATGAAACTCAGAAATTGCATCGGAATTAAATACTAAAGGCACAATGCCGAATTACGTACAAGAAGACTGACTCTTCTTACTGTGGATGCTTTCAACCATTCCTGTGACACTAGTTACGGATTCCGATTCTTCACTCCAGGTTTACTGTATCCCTTGGACCTTGTTATTGACGATGAAACACAGAAATTGCATCGGAATTAAATACAAAAGGCACAATGCCGACTTAAGTACAAGAAGACTGACTCTTCTTACTGACTATGTTTTGAACCATTCATGTGACACTAATTATAGATTCCGATGCTTCACTTGAGGTTTACTGTATCCCTCTCTTCTTCTTTTTGGCGATGAAACATACAATTTGCATCGGAATTAAATACAAAAGGCACAATGCCAAATTAAGTACAAGAAGATTGACCCTTCCTACTGTCTATGTTTTGAGCCTTTCATGTGACACTGGTTATAGGTTCCGATGCTTCACTCCAGGTTTACTGTAACCCATGGACCTTCTTATTGACGATGAAACACAGAAATTGCATTGGAATTAAATACAAAAGGCACAATGGCGTCTTAAGTACAAGAAGACTGATTCTTCTTACTGACTATGACTTGAACCATTCATGTGACACTAGTTATAGATTCCGATGCTTCACTTCAGGTTTACAGTATCCCTTGGACCTTCTTATTGACGATGAAACACAGAAATTGCATCATAAATAAATACAGAAGTCACAATGCCGGCTTAAGTACAAGAAGACTGACTCTTCTTACTGACTATGTTTTGAACCATTCCTGTGACACTAGTTATAGATTCTGATGCTTCACATCAGGTTTACTGTATCCCTTGGACCTTCGTATTTACGATGAAACACAGAAATTGCATCAGAATTAAATACAAAAGGCACAATGCCGACTTAAGTACAAGAAGACTGACTCTTCTTACTGACTATGCTTTGAACCATTCCTGTGACACTAGTTATAGATTCCGATGCTTGACTTCAGATTTACTGTATCCCTCTGACCTTCTTATTGACGATGAAACACAGAAATTGCATCGGAGTAAAATACTAAAGGCACAATGCCGAATTAACTACAAGAAGACTGACTCTTCTTACTGTCGATGTTTTTGAACCATTCCTGTGACACTAGTTATAGATTCCGATGCTTCACTCCTGGTTTACTGTATCTCTTGGGCCTTCTTATAGACGACGAAACAAAGAAATTGCATCGGAATTAAATAAAAAAGGCACAATGCCGACTTAAGTACAAGAAGACTGACGCTACTTCCTGTCTATGTTTTGAACCATTCCTGTGATACTAGTTATAGATTCCGATGCTTCACTCCAGGTTTACTATATCAATTGGACCTTCTTATTGACGATGAAACATAGAAATTGCATCGGAATTAAATACAAAAGGCACAATGCCGACTTAAGTACAAGTGGACTGACTCTTCTTACTGACTATGTTTTGAACCATTTTTGTGACACTAGTTATAGATTCCGATGCTTCACTCCCATTTTACTGTATCCCTTGGACCTTCTTAATAACGATGAAACACAAAAAGTGCATCGGAATTAAATAGAAAAGGCACAATGCCGACTTAAGTGCAAGAAGACTGACTCTTCCTACTGTCTATGTTCTGAACCATTCCTGTGTCACTAGTTATAGATTCCGATGCTTCACTCCAGGTTTACTGTATCCCTTGGACCTTCTTATTGACGATGAAACAAAGAAATTGCATCGGAATTAAATACAAAAGTCACAATGCCGACTTAAGTACAAGAAGACTGACTCTTCTTACTGACTATGTTTTGATCCATTCCTGTGACATTAGTTATAGATTCCGATGCTTCACTTCAGGTTTTCTGTATCCCTCTGACCTTCTTACTGACGATGAAACACAGAAACTGCATCGGAATTAAATACAAAAGGCACAATTCCGAATTAAGTACAAGAAGACTGACTCTTCTTACGGTCTATGATTTGAACCATTCATGTGACACTAGTTATAGATTCCAATGCTTCACTCCAGGTTTACTGTATCACTTGGACCTTCTTATTGACGATGAAACACAGAAATTGCATCGGAATTGAATACAAAAGGCACAATGGCGACTTAAGTACAAGAAGTCTATCTCTTCTTACTTACTATGATTTGAACCATTCATGTGACACTAGTTATAGATTCCGGTGCTTGACTTCAGGTTGTCTGTAACCCTTGGACCTACTTATTGACGATGAAACACAGAAATTGCATCGGAAATAAATACAAAAGGCACAATGCCGACTTAAGTACAAGAAGACTGGCTCTTCTTACTGACTATGTTTTGAACCATTCCTGTGACACTAGTTATAGATTCCGATGCCTGACTTCAGATTTACTGTATCCCTCTGACCTTCTTATTCACGATGAAACTCAGAAATTGCATCGGAATTAAATACTAAAGGCACAATGCCGAATTACGTACAAGAAGACTGACTCTTCTTACTGTGGATGCTTTCAACCATTCCTGTGACACTAGTTACGGATTCCGATTCTTCACTCCAGGTTTACTGTATCCCTTGGACCTTGTTATTGACGATGAAACACAGAAATTGCATCGGAATTAAATAAAAAAAGGCACAATGCCGACTTAAGTACAAGAAGACTGCCGCTACTTACTGTCTATGTTTTGAACCATTCCTGTGACACTAGTTATAGATTCCGGTGCTTCAGTTCAAGTTTACTGTATCCATCTGACCTTCTTATTGACAACGAAACACAGAAATTGCATCGGAATTTAGTACAAAAGGCACAATGCCGAATTAAGTACAGGAAGACTGACTCTTCTTACTGACTATGTTTTGATTCATTCCTGTGACACTAGTTATAGATTCCGATGCTTCACTCCTGGTTTACTGTATCCCTTGGACCTTCGTATTGACGATGAAAGACAGAAATTGCATCGGAATTAAATACAAAAGGCACAATGCCGACTTAAGTACAAGAAGACTGACTCTTCTTACTGACTATGTTTTGAACCATTCATGTGACACTAATTATAGATTCCGATGCTTCACTTGAGGTTTACTGTATCCCTCTCTTCTTCTTTTTGGCGATGAAACATACAATTTGCATCGGAATTAAATACAAAAGGCACAATGCCAAATTAAGTACAAGAAGATTGACCCTTCCTACTGTCTATGTTTTGAGCCTTTCATGTGACACTGGTTATAGGTTCCGATGCTTCACTCCAGGTTTACTGTAACCCATGGACCTTCTTATTGACGATGAAACACAGAAATTGCATTGGAATTAAATACAAAAGGCACAATGGCGTCTTAAGTACAAGAAGACTGATTCTTCTTACTGACTATGACTTGAACCATTCATGTGACACTAGTTATAGATTCCGATGCTTCACTTCAGGTTTACAGTATCCCTTGGACCTTCTTATTGACGATGAAACACAGAAATTGCATCGTAAATAAATACAGAAGTCACAATGCCGGCTTAAGTACAAGAAGACTGACTCTTCTTACTGACTATGTTTTGAACCATTCCTGTGACACTAGTTATAGATTCTGATGCTTCACATCAGGTTTACTGTATCCCTTGGACCTTCGTATTTACGATGAAACACAGAAATTGCATCAGAATTAAATAGAAAAGGCACAATGCCGACTTAAGTACAAGAAGACTGACTCTTCTTACTGACTATGCTTTGAACCATTCCTGTGACACTAGTTATAGATTCCGATGCTTGACTTCAGATTTACTGTATCCCTCTGACCTTCTTATTGACGATGAAACACAGAAATTGCGTCGGAGTAAAATACTAAAGGCACAATGCCGAATTAAGTACAAGAAGACTGACTCTTCTTACTGTCGATGTTTTTGAACCATTCCTGTGACACTAGTTATAGATTCCGATGCTTCACTCCTGGTTTACTGTATCTCTTGGGCCTTCTTATAGACGACGAAACAAAGAAATTGCATCGGAATTAAATAAAAAAGGCACAATGTCGACTTAAGTACAAGAAGACTGACGCTACTTCCTGTCTATGTTTTGAACCATTCCTGTGATACTAGTTATAGATTCCGATGCTTCACTCCAGGTTTACTATATCAATTGGACCTTCTTATTGACGAAGAAACACAGAAATTGCATAGGAATTAAATAGTAAAGGAACAATACCGACTTAAGTGCAAGAAGACTGACTCTTCCTACTGACTATGTTTTCAACCATTCCTGTGACACTAGTTATAGATTCCGATGCTTCACTCCAGGTTTACTGTATCCCTTGGACCTTCTTATTGACGATGAAAGACAGAAATTGCATCGGAATTAAATACAAAAGTCAGAATGCCGACTTAAGTACAAGAAGACTGACTCTTCTTACTGACTATGTTTTGAACCATTCATGTGACACTAATTATAGATTCCGATGCTTCACTTCAGGTTTACTGTATCCCTTGGACCTTCTTATTGACGATGAAACACAGAAATTGCATCGGAATTTAATACAAAAATCACAATGCCGACTTAAGTACAAGAAGACTGTCTCTTCTTACTGACTATGTTTTGAACCATTCCTGTGACACTAGTTATAGATTCTGATGCTTCACTTCAGGTTTACTATATCCCCTGGACCTTATTATTGACGATGAAATACAGAAATTGCATCAGAATTAAATAAAAAAGGCACAATGCCGACTTAAGTACAAGAGGACTGACTCTTCTTACTGCCTATGACTTGAACCATTCCTGTGACACTAATTATAGATTCCGATGCTTCACTCCAGGTTTACTATATCCGTTGGACCTTCTTATTGACGATGAAACACAGAAATTGCATCGGAGTTAAATAGAAAATTCTGATTGCCGACTTAAGTACAAATAGACTGACTCTTCCTACTGCCTATGATTTGAACCATTCCTGTGACACTAGTTATAGATTCCGATGCTTCACTTCAGTTTTACTGTATCCCTCTGACCTTCTTGTTGACGATGAAACACAGCAATTGCATCGGAAGTAAATAGAAAAGGCATAATGCCGACTTAAGTGCAAGAAGACTGACTCTTCCTACTGTCTATGTACTGAACCATTCCTGTGTCACTAGTTATAGATTCCGATGCTTCACTCCAGGTTTACTGTATCCCTTGGACCTTCTTATTGACGATGAAACACACAAATTGCATCGGAATTAAATACAAAAGGCTCAATGCCTACTTAAGTACAATATGACTGACTCTTCTTACTGACTATGTTTTGAACCATTCCTGTGACACTAGTTATAGATTCCGGTGCTTCACTTCAGGTTTACTGTATCCCACTGACCTTCTTATTGACGATGAAACACAGACAATGCATCGGAATTAAATACAAAAGGCACAATGCCGAATTAAGTACAAGAAGACTGAATCTTCTTACTGACTATGTTTTGAGCCATTCTTGTGACACTAGTTATAGATTCCGATGCTTCACTCCAGGTTTACTGTATCCCTTGGACCTTCTTATTGACGATGAAACACAGAAATTGCATCAGAATTAAATACAAATGGCACAATGGTGACTTAAGTACAAGAAGTCTGACTCTTCTTACTGACTATGATTTGAACCATTCATGTGACACTAGTTATAGATTCCGATGCTTCACTTCAGGTTTACTGTATCCCATGGACCTTCTTATTGACGATGAAACACTGAAATTGCATCGGAATTAAATATTAAAGGCACAATGCCGAATTAAGTACAAGAAGACTGACTCTTCTTACTGTCGATGTTTTGAACCATTCCTGTGACATTAGTTATAGATTCCGATGCTTCACTCCAGGTTTACTGTATCCCTTTGACGTTCTTATTGACGATGAAACACAGAAATTGCATCGGAATTAAATAAAAAAGGCACAATGCCGACTTAAGTACAAGAAGACTGACGCTACTTACTGTCTAAGTTTTGAACCATTCCTGTGACACTAGTTATAGATTCCGATGCTTCACTCCAGGTTTACTATATCCCTTGGACCTTCTTATTGACGATGAAACATAGAAATTGCATCGGAATTAAATAGAAAAGGCTCAATGCCTACCGTAGTACAATATGACTGACTCTTCTTACTGACTATGTTTTGAACCATTCCTGTGACACTAGTTATAGATTCCGGTGCTTCACTTCAGGTTTACTGTATCCCACTGACCTTCTTATTGACGATGAAACACAGACAATGCATCGGAATTAAATACAAAAGGCACAATGCCGAATTAAGTACAAGAAGACTGAATCTTCTTACTGACTATGTTTTGAGCCATTCTTGTGACACTAGTTATAGATTCCGATGCTTCACTCCAGGTTTACTGTATCCCTTGGACCTTCTTATTGACGATGAAACACACAAATTGCATCGGAATTAAATACAAAAGGCTCAATGCCTACTTAAGTACAATATGACTGACTCTTCTTACTGACTATGTTTTGAACCATTCCTGTGACACTAGTTATAGATTCCGCTGCTCCACTCCAGGTTTACTGTATCCCTCTGCCCTTCTTATGGACGCTGATTCTCAGAAATTGCATCTGAATTAAATACAAAAGGCACAATGCCGACTTAAGTACAAGAAGGCTGTCTCTTCTTCTGTCTATGTTTTGAACCATTCCTGTGACACTAGTTATAGATTTCGATGCTTCACTTCAGGTTTACTGTATACCTTGGACCTTCGTATTGACGATGAAACAGAGATATTGCATCGGAATTAAATACAAAAGGCACAAGGCCGACTTAAGTACAAGAAGACTGACTGTTCTTTCTGACTATGTTTTGAACGATTGCTGTGACACTAGTTATAGATTCTGATGCTTCACTTCAGGTTTACTGTATCCCTTGGACCTTCTTATTGGCGATGAAACACAGATTTTGCATCGGAATTAAATACAAAAGGCACAATGCCGACTTAAGTACAAGAAGACTGACTCTTCTTACTGACTATGTTTTGAACCATTCCTGTGACACAAGTTATAGATTCCGATGCTTCACTTCAGGTTTACTGTATCCCTTGGACCTTCTTATTGACGATGAGACGCAGAAATCGCATCGGTATTAAAGAGAATAAGCACAATGCCGACTTAAGTACAAGAAGACTGACTCTTCCTACTCTCTATGCTTTGAACCATTCCTGTGACACTAGTTTTTTATTCCGATGCTTCACTTGACGTTTACTATATCCCTCGGACCTTCTTATTGACGATGAAACACAGAAATTGAATCGGAATGAAATACAAAAGGCACAATGCCGACTTAAGTACAAGAAGACTTAATCTTCCAACTCTCTATGATTTGAACCATTCCTGTGACACTAGTTATAGATTCCCATGCTTCACTTCAGGTTTACTGTATCCCTCTGACCTTCTTATTGACGATGAAACACAGAAATTGCATCGGAATTAAATAGAAAAGGCACACAATTGACTTAAGTACAGGAAGACTGACTCTTCCTACTGTCTATAATTTGGGCCATTCCTGTGACACTAGTTATAGATTCCGATGCTTCACTTCTGGTTTACTGTATCCCTTGGACCTTCTTATTGACGATGAAACACACTAATTGCATCGGAATTAAAAACAAAAGGCACAATGCCAACTTAAGTACAAGAAGACTGACTCTTCTTACTGACTACGATTTGAACCATTCCTGCGACACTAGTTGTAGATTCCGATGCTTCACTTCAGGTTTACTGTATCCCTCTGACCTTCTTATTGACGATGAAACACTGAAATTGCATCGGAAATTAATACAAACGGCACAATGCCGACTTAAGTACATGTAGACTGACTTTTCCTACTGTCTGTGTGTTGAACCATTCCTGTAACACTAGTTATAGACTCCGATGCTGGACTTCAGATTTACTGTATCCCTCTGACCTTCTTATTGACGATAAAACACAGAAATTGCATCGGAATTAAATACTAAAGGCACAATGCCGAATTAAGTACAAGAAGACTGACTCTTCTTACTGTCGATGCTTTGAACCATTCCTGTGACACTAGTTATAGATTCCGATGCTTCACTACAGGTTTACTGTATCCTTTGGACCTTCTTATTGACCGTGAAACACAGAAATTGCATCGGAATTAAATACAAAAGGCACAATGCCGACTTAAGTAAAAGAATACTGACTCTTCTTACTGTCTATGTTTGAACCATCCCTGTGACACTAGTTATAGATTCCGATGCTTCACTCCAGGTTTACTGTATCCCCTGGACCTTCTTATCGACGAAGAAACACAGAAATTGCATCGGAATTAAATACAAAGGCACAATGCGAATTTAGTACAAGATGACTGACTCATCTTACTGACTATGTTTGATTCATTCCTGTGACACTAGTTATAGATTCCGATGGTTCACTCTAGGTTTACTGTATCCTTTGGACCTTCTTATTGACGATGAAACACAGAAATTGCAACGTAATTAAATACAAAAGGCTCAGCGCCGACTTTAGTACAAGAAGACTGACTCTTCTTACTGACTATGTTTTGAACCATTCCTGTGACACTAGTTATAGATTCCGATGCTTCACTTCAGATTTACTGTAACCCTCTGATGTCCTTATTGACGATGAAACACAGAAATTGCGTCGGAATTAAATACAAAAGGCACAATCACGAATTAAGTACAAGAAGACTGACTCTTCTTACTGTCTTAGTTTTGAACCATTCCTGTGACACTAGTTATAGTTTCCGATGCTTCACTCTACGTTTACAGTATTCGTTGGACCTTCTTATTGATGATGAAACACAGAAATTGCATTTGAATTAAATAAAAAAGGCACAATGCCGACTTAAGTACAAGAAGACGGACTCTGCTTACTGTCTATGTTTGAACCATTCCTGTGACACTAGTTACAGATTCCGAAGCTTCACTACAGGTTTACTGTATCCCTTGGACCTTCTTATTGACGATGAAACATAGAATTTGCATCGGAATTAAATACAAAGGCACAATGACTACTTATGTACAAGAAGACTGACTCTTCTTAATGACTATGGTTTGAACCATTCCTGTGACACTAGTTATAGATACCGAAGCCTTACCTCAGGGTTACTGTATCCCTAGGACCTTCTTGTTGACGATGAAACACAGAAATTGCATCGGAATTAAATACAAAAGGCACAATGCCGACTTAAGTACAAGAAGACTGACTTTTCTTACTGACTATGTTTTGAAAAATTCCTGTGACACTAGTTATAGATTCCGATGCTTCACTCCAGGTTTACTCTATCCCTTGGACCTCCTTATTGACGATGAAACACAGAAATTGCATCGGAATTAAATACAAAAGGCACAATGCCGACCTAAGTACAAGAAGACTGACTCTTCTTACTGACTATGTTTTGAACCATTCCTGTGACACTAGTTATAGATTCGGGTGCTTCACTTCAGGTTTACTGTATCCCTTGGACCTACTTATTGACGATGAAACACAGCAATTGCATCGGTATTAAATAGAAAAGGCACAATGCCGACTTAAGTACAAGAGTACTGACTCTTCTTACTGTCTATATTTTGAACCATCCCTGTGTCACTAGTTATAGATTCCGATGCTTCACTCCAGGTTTACTGTATCCCTTCGACCTTCTTATTGACGATGAAACACAGAAATTGCATCGGAATTAAATACAAAAGGCACAATGCCGACTTAAGTACAAGAAGGCTGACTCTTCTTACTTACTATGTTTTGAACCATTCCTGTGACACTAGTTATAGATTCCGATGCTTCACTTCAGGATTACTGTATCCCTCTGACCTTCTTATCGACGATGAAATACAGAATTTGCATCAGAATTAAATACAAAAGGCACAATGCCGGATTAAGTACAAGAAGACTGACTCTTCTTACTGACTATGTTTCGAACCATTTCTGTGCCACTAGTTATAGATTCTGATGCTTCACTTCAGGTATACTGTATCCCTTAGACCTTCTTACTGACGATGAATCACAGAAATTGCATCGGAATTAAATCCAAAAGGCACAGTGCCGAATTAAGTACAAGAATACTTACTCTTCTTACTGTCTATGATTTGAACCACCCCTATGACACTAGTTATAGATTCCGATGGTTCACTCCAGGTTTACTGTATGCCTTTGACGTTCTTATTGACGATGAAACACAGAAATTGCGTCGGAATTAAATACAAAACGCACAATGCCGAATTAAGAACAAGAAGACTGACTCTTCTTACTGTCTATGTTTTGAACCATTTCTGTGTCACTAGTTATAGATTCCGATGCTTCACTCTAGGTTTACAGTATACCTTGGACGTTCTTATTGACGATGAAACACAGAAATTGCATCGGAATTAATTAAAAAAGGCACAATGCCGCCTTAAGTACAAGAAGACTGACTCTGCTTACTGTCTATGTTTGAACCATTCCTGTGACACTAGTTACAGATTCCGATACTTCACTCCAGGTTTACTGTATCCCTTGGACCTTCTTATTGACGATGTACACAAAAATTGCATCGGAATTAAATACAAAAGGCACAATGCCGACTTGAGTACAAGAAGACTGACTCCTCTTACTGACTATGCTTTGAACGATTCCTGTGACACTAGTTATAGATACCGATGCTTCACCTCAGGTTTACTGTATCCCTAGGACCATCTTATTGACGAGGAAACACAGCAATTGAATCGGAATTAAATAGAAAAGGCACAATGCCGACTTAAGTATAAGATGACTGACTTTTCCTACTGTCTATGATTTGATCCATTCCTGTGACACTAGTTATAGATACCGATGCTTCACCTCAGGTTTACTGTACCCCTAGGACCTTCTTATTGCCGAGGAAACATAGCAATTGAATCGGAATTAAATACAAAAGGCACAATGCCGACTTAAGTACAAGAAGACTGACTCTTCTTCTGTCTATGTTTTGAACCATTACTGTGACACTAGTTCTAGATTTCGATGCTTCCCTTCAGGTGTACTGTATGCCTTGGAATTTATTATTGACGATGAAACACAGAAATTGCATCGGAATTAAATACAAAAGGCACAAGGCCGACTTAAGTACAACAAGACTGACTCATCTTACTGTCTATGTTTTGAACCAATCCTGTGACACTAGTTATAGATTCCGATGCTTCACTCCCGGTTTACTGTATCCCTAGGACTTTCATATTGACGATTAGACACAGAAATTGCATCGGAATTAAATACAAATGGCACAATGCCGACTTAAGTACAAGAAGACTGACTCTTCTTACTGACTATGTTTTGAACCATTCCTGTGACACTAGTTATAGATTCCGATGCTTCACTTCAGGTTTACTGTATCCCTTGGACCTTTCTATTGACGATGAGACACAGAAATCGCTTCGGTATTAAATAGAATAAGCACAATGCCGACTTAAGTACAAGAAGACTGACTCTTCCTACACTCTACGTTTTGAACCATTCCTGTGACACTAGTTTTTTATTCCGATGCTTCACTTGAGGTTTACTGTATCCCTCGGAACTTCTTATGGAAGATAAAACACAGAAATTGCATCGGAATGAGATACAAAAGGCACAATGCCGAATTAAGTACAAGAAGACTGAATCTTCCAACTCTCTATGATTTAAACCATTCCTGTGACACTAGTTATAGATTCCCATGCTTCACTTCAGGTTTACTGTATCCCTCTGACCTTCTTATTGACGATGAAACACAGAAGTTGCATCGGAATTAAATAGAAAAGGCACAATACCGACTTAAGTACAGGAAGACTGACTCTTCCTGCAGTCTATGGTTCAAATGGCTCTGAGCACTATGGGACTCAACTTCTGAGGTCATTAGTCCCCTAGAACTTAGAACTAGTTAAACCTAACTAACCTAAGGACATCACAAACATCCATGCCCGAGGCAGGATTCGAACCTGCGACCGTAGCGTGCAGTCTATGTTTTGAGCCATTCCTGTGACACTAGTTATAGATTCCGATGTTTCACTTCTGGTTTACTGTATCCCTTGGACCTTCGTATTGACGATGAAACACACTAATTGCATCGGAATTAAATACAAAAGGCACAATGCCAATTTAAGTACAAGAAGACTGACTCTTCTTACTGACTATGATTTGAAAGATTCCTGTGACACTAGTTATAGATTCCGATGCTTGACTTCAGATTTACTGTGTTCCTCTGACCTTCGTATTGGCCATGAAACACAGAAATTGCATCGGAACTAAATACTAAAGGCACAATGCCGAATTAAGTACAAGAAGACTGACACTTCTTACTGTCGATGTTTGTGAACCATTCCTGTGACACTAGTTACAGATTCCGATGCTTCACTCCAGGTTTACTGTATCCCTCTGACCTTCTTATTGACGATGAAACACAGAAATTGCATCGGAATTAAATACCAAAGGCACAATGCCGAATTACGTACAAGAAGACTGACTCTTCTTACTGTCGATGCTTTGAACCATTCCTGTGACACTAGTTATAGATTCCGATGCTTCAGTATAGGTTTACTGTATCCCTTGGACCTTCTTATTGACGATCAAACACAGAAATTGCATCGGAATTACATACAAAAGGCACAATGCCGACTTATGTGCATAAAGACTGAATTTTCTTACTGACTACGTTTTGAACCATTCCTGTGACACTAGTTATAGACTCTGATGCTTCACTTCAGGTTTACTGTATCCCTTGGACCTTCTTATTGAAGATGAAACACAGAAATTGCATCGGAATTAAATACAAAAGGTACAATGCCAAATTAAGTACAAGAAGACTGACTCTTCTTACTGACTATGATTTGAAAGATTCCTGTGACACTAGTTATAGATTCCGATGCTTGACTTCAGATTTACTGTGTTCCTCTGACCTTCGTATTGGCCATGAAACACAGAAATTGCATCGGAACTAAATACTAAAGGCACAATGCCGAATTAAGTACAAGAAGACTGACACTTCTTACTGTCGATGTTTGTGAACCATTCCTGTGACACTAGTTACAGATTCCGATGCTTCACTCCGGGTTTACTGTATCCCTTGGGCCTACTTATAGACGATGAAACAAAGAAATTGCATCGGGATTAAATAAAAAAGGCACAATGCTGACTTAAGTACAAGAAGACTGACGCTACTTACTGTCTATGTTTTGAACCATTCCTGTGACACTAGTTATAGATTCCGATGCTTCACTCCAGGTTTACTACATCAATTGGACCTTCTTATTGACGATGAAACACAGAAATTGCATAGGAATTAAATAGAAAAGGCACAATACCGACTTAAGTACAAGGAGACTGACTCTTCCTACTGTCTATGTTTTGAACCATTCCTGTGACACTAGTTATAGATTCCGATGCTTCACTTCAGGTTTACTGTATCCCTCTGACCTGCTTATTGACGATGAAACACAGAAATTGCATCGGAATTAAATACGAAAGTCACAATTCCGACTTAAGTACAAGAAGACTGACTCTTCCCACTGTCTTTATTTTGAACCATTCCTGTTACACTAGTTATAGATCCGATGTTTTACTTCAGGTTTACTGTATCCCTTGGACCTTCTTATTGACGATGAAACACAGAAATTTCATCGGAATTAAATACAAAGGGCACAATGCCGACTTAAGTACAAGAATACTGACTCTTCTTACTGTCTGTGTTTTGAACCATCCCTGTGTCAATAGTTCTAGATTCCGATGCTTCACTCCAGGTTTACTGTATCCCTTGGACCTTCTTATTGACAAAGATACACAGAAATTGCATCGGAATTTAAATACAAAAGTCACAATGCCGACTTAAGTACAAGAAGACTGACTCTTCTTTATTACTATGTTTTGAACCATTCATGTGACACTAATTATAGATTCCGATGCTTCACTTCAGGTTTACTGTATCCCTTCGACCTTCTTATTGACGATGAAACACAGAAATTGCATCGGAATTTAATACAAAAGGCACAATGCCGACTTAAGTAAAAGAAGACTGTCTATTCTTACTGACTATGTTTTAAACCATTCCTGTGACACTAGTTATAGATTCTGATGCTTCACTTCAGGTTTACTATATGCCCTAGACCTTCATATTGACGATGAAATACAGAAATTGCATCGGAATTAAATAAAAAAGGCACAATGCCGACTTAAGTACAAGAAGACTGACTCTTCTTACTGCCTATGACTTGAACCATTCCTGTGACACTAATTATAGATTCCGATGCTTCACTCCAGGTTTCCTATATCCCTTGGACCTTCTTATTGACGATGAAAAACAGAAATTGCATCGGAGTTAAATAGAAAATTCAGGATGCCGACTTAAGTACAAATAGACTGACTCTTCCTACTGTCTATGTTCGGAACCATTCCTGTGTCACTAGTTTTAGATTCCGATGCTTCACTCCAGGTTTACTGTATCCCTTTTACCTTCTTATTGACGACGAAACACACAAATTGCATCGGAATTTAATACAAAAGGCTCAATGCCGACATAAGTACAATATGACTGACTCTTCTTACTGACTATGTTTTGAACCATTCCTGTGACACTAGTTATAGATTCCGATGCTTCACTTCAGGTTTACTGTATCCCTCTGACCTTCTTATTGACGATAAAACACAGACATTGCATCGGAATTAAATACAAAAGGCACAATGCCGACTTACGTACAAGAAGACTGACTCTTCTTACTGACTATGTTTTGAACCATCCCTGTGACACTAGTTATAGATTCCGATGCTTGACTTCAGACTTACTGTATCCCTCTGACCTTCATTTTAACGATGAAACACATAAATTGCAGCGGAATTAAATACTAAAGGCACAATGCCGACTTAAGTACAAGAAGACTGACGCTACTTACTGTCTAAGTTTTGAACCATTCCTGTGACACTAGTTATAGATTCCGATGCTTCACTCCAGGTTTACTATATCCCTTGGAAATTCTTATTGACGATGAAACATAGAAATTGCATCGGAATTAAATACAAAAGGCACAATGCCGACTTAAGTACAAGAGGACTGACTCTTCTTACTGACTATGTTTTGAACCATTCCTGTGACACTAGTTATAGATTCCGATGCTTGACTTCAGATTTACTGTATCCCTCTGACCTTCTTATTGACGATGAAACACAGAAATTGCATCGGAATTAAATACTAATGGCACAATGCCGAAATAAGTACAAGAAGACTGACTCTTCTTACTTTCGATGTTTTTGAACGATTCCTGTGACACCAGTTATAGATTCCGATGCTTCACTCCAGGTTTACTGCATCTCTTGGGCCTTCTTATAGACGATGAAACAAAGAAATTGCATCGGAATTAAATAAAAAAGGCACAATGCAGACTTAAGTACAAGAAGACTGACGCTACTTACTGTCTATGTTTTGAACCATTCCTGTGACACTAGTTGTAGATTCCGATGCTTCACTCCAGGTTTACTATATCAATTGGACCTTCTTATTGACGAAGAAACACAGAAATTGCATAGGAATTAAATAGTAAAGGCACAATACCGACTTAAGTACAAGAAGACTGACTCTTCCTACTGACTATGTTTTGAACTATTCCTGTGACACTAGTTATAGATTCCGATGCTTCACTTCAGGTTTACTGTATCCCTCTGTCCTGCTTATTGACGATGAAACACAGAAATTGCATCGGAATTAAATACGAAAGTCACAATGCCGACTTAAGTACAAGAAGACTGACTCTTCCCACTGTCTTTATTTTGAACCATTCCTGTTACACTAGTTATAGATCCGATTCTTTACTTCAGGTTTACTGTATCCCTTGGACCTTCTCATTGACGATGAAACACAGAAATTTCATCGGAATTAAATACAAAGGGCACAATGCCGACTTAAGTACAAGAATACTGACTCTTCTTACTGTCTGTGTTTTGAACCATCCCTGTGTCACTACTTCTTGATTCCGATGCTTCACTCCAGGTTTACTGTATCCCTTGGACCTTCTTATTGACGAAGAAACACAGAAATTGCATCGGAATTAAATAAAAAAGGCACAATGCCGACTTAAGTACAAGAAGACTGACTCTTCTTACTGTCTGTGTTTTGAACCGTCCCTGTGTCACTACTTCTAGAGTCCGATGCTTCACTCCAGGTTTACTATATCCCTTGGACCTTCTTATTGACGATGAAACACAGAAATTGCATCGGAGTTAAATAGAAAATTCAGAATGCCGACTTAAGTACAAATAGACTGACTTTTCCTACTGTCTATGTTTTGAAGCATTCCTGTGACACTATTTATAGATTCCGATGCTTCACTTCAGGTTTACTGTATCCCTCTGACCTTCTTGTTGACGATGAAACACAGCAATTGCATCGGAAGTAAATACAAAAGGCACAATGCCGACTTAAATGCAAGAAGACTGACTCTTCCTACTGTCTATGTGCTGAACCATTCCTGTGTCACTAGTTATAGATTGCGATGCTTCACTCCAGGTTTACAGTATCCCTTGGACCTTCTTATTGACGATGAAACACACAAATTGCATTGGAATTAAATACAAAAGGGTCAATGCCGACTTAAGTACAATATGACTGACCCTTCTTACTGACTATGTTTTGAACCATTCCTGTGACACTAGTTATAGATTCCGATGCTTCACTTCAGGTTTACTGTATCCCTCTGACCTTCTTATTGACGATGAAACACAGACATTGCATCGGAATTAAATACAAAAGGCACAATGCCGAATTAAGTACAAGAAGACTGACTCTTCTTACTGACTATGTTTTGAGCCATTCTTGTGACACTAGTTATAGATTCCGATGCTTCACTCCAGGTTTACTGTATCCCTTGGACCTTCTTATTGACGATGAAACACAGAAATTGCATCGGAATTAAATACAAATTGCACAATGGTGACTTAAGTACAAGAAGTCTGACTCTTCTTACTGACCATGATTTGAACCATTCATGTGACACTAGTTATAGATTCCGATGCTTCACTTCAGGTTTACTGTATCCCATGGAGCTTCTTATTGACGATGAAACACTGAAATTGCATCGGAATTAAATATTAAAGGCACAATGCCGAATTAAGTACAAGAAGACTGACTTTTCTTACTGTCGATGTTTTGAACCATTCCTGTGACACTAGTTATAGATTCCGACGCTTCACTCCAGGTTTACTATATCCGTTGGACCTTCTTATTGACGATGAAACATAGAAATTGCATCGGAATTAAATACAAAAGGCACAATGCCGAATAAGTACAAGAGGACTGACTCTTCTTACTGACTATGTTTTGAACCATTTTTGTGACACTAGTTATTGATTCCGATGCTTCACTCCCAGTTTACTGTATTCCTTGGACATTCTTATTAACGATGAAACACAAAAATTGCATCGGAATTAAATAGAAAAGGCACAATGCCGACTTAAGTGCAAGAAGACTGACTCTTCCTACTGTCTATGTTTTGAACCATTCCTGTGTCACTAGTTATAGATTCCGATGCGTCACTCCAGGTTTACTATATCCCTTGGACCTTCTTATTGACGATGAAACACAGCAATTGCATAGGAATTAAATAGAAAAGGCACAATTCCGACTTGAGTACAAGAAGACTGACTCTCCCTACTGTCTATGTTTTGAACCATTCCTGTGACACTAGTTATAGATTCCGATGCTTCACTTCAGGTTTACTGTATCCCTCTGGCCTTCTTATTGACGATGTAACACTGAAATTGCATCGGAATTAAATACAAAAGGCACAATGCCGACTTAAGTACAAGAAGACTGACTCTTCCTACTGTCTATGTTTTGAACCATTTCTGTGACTCTAGTTTAGATTCCGGTGCTTCAGTTCAGGTTTACTGTATCCCTCTGACCTTCTTATTGACGATGAAACACAGAAGTTGCATCGCAATTAAATACAAAATTCACAATTCCGAATTAAGTACAAGAAGACTGACTCTTCTTACTGTCTATGTTTTGAACCATTCATGTGACGCTAGTTATAGATTCCGATGCTTCACTCCTGGTTTACTGTTTCCCTTGGACCTTCTTATTGACGATGAAACACAGAAATTGCATCGTAATAAAATTCAAAAGGCACAATGGCGACTTAAGTACAAGAAGTCTGACTCTTCTTACTGACTATGATTTGAACCATTCATGTGACACTAGTTATAGATTCCGGTGCTTCACTTCAGGTTTACTGTATCCCTAGGACCTTCTTATTGACGATGAAGCACACAAATTGCATCGGAAATAAATACAAAAGGCACAATGCCGACTGAAGTACAAGAAGACTGACTCTTCTTACTGACTATGTTTTGAACCATTCCTGTGACACTAGTTATAGATTCTGATGCTTCACTTCAGGTTTACTGTGTCACTTGGACCTTCTTATTGACGATGAAACACAGAAATTGCATCCCAATTAAATACAAAAGGCACAAAGCCGACTTAAGTACAAGAAGACTGACTCTTCTTACTGACTATGTTTTGAACCATTCCTGTGACACTAGTTATAGATTCCGATGCTTGACTTCAGATATACTGTATGCCTCTGACCTTCTTATACACGATGAAACACAGAAATTGCATCGGAATTAAATACTAAAGGCACAATGCCGACTTAAGTACAAGAAGACTGACTCTTCCTACTGTCTATGTTTTGAACCATTCCTGTGACACTAGTTATAGATTCCGGTGCTTCAGTTCAGGTTTACTGTATCCCTCTGACCTTCTTATTGACGATGAAAGACAGAAATTGCGTCGGAATTAAATACAAAAGTCACAATGCCGACTTATGTACAAGAAGACTGACTCTTCCCACTGTCTATGTTTTGAACCATTCCTGTTACACTAGTTATAGATTCCGATGCTTCACGTCAGGTTTCCTGTATCCCTTGGACCTTCTTATTGACGATGAAACACAGAAATTGCATCGGAATTAAATACAAAAGGCACAATTCCGACTTATGTACAAGAAGACTGACTCTTTTTACTGACTATGTTTTGATTCATTCCTGTGACACTAGTTAAAGATTCCGCTGCTTCACTTCAGGTTTACTGTATCCCTCTGACCTTCTTATTGACGATAAAACACAGACATTGCATCGGAATTAAATACAAAAGGCACAATGCCGACTTACGTACAAGAAGACTGACTCTTCTTACTGACTATGTTTTGAACCATCCCTGTGACACTAGTTATAGATTCCGATGCTTGACTTCAGACTTACTGTATCCCTCTGACCTTCATTTTAACGATGAAACACATAAATTGCAGCGGAATTAAATACTAAAGGCACAATGCCGACTTAAGTACAAGAAGACTGACGCTACTTACTGTCTAAGTTTTGAACCATTCCTGTGACACTAGTTATAGATTCCGATGCTTCACTCCAGGTTTACTATATCCCTTGGACCTTCTTATTGACGATGAAACATAGAAATTGCATCGGAATTAAATACAAAAGGCACAATGCCGACTTAAGTACAAGAGGACTGACTCTTCTTACTGACTATGTTTTGAACCATTCCTGTGACACTAGTTATAGATTCCGATGCTTGACTTCAGATTTACTGTATCCCTCTGACCTTCTTATTGACGATGAAACACAGAAATTGCATCGGAATTAAATACTAATGGCACAATGCCGAAATAAGTACAAGAAGACTGACTCTTCTTACTGTCGATGTTTTTGAACGATTCCTGTGACACCAGTTATAGATTCCGATGCTTCACTCCCGGTTTACTGCATCTCTTGGGCCTTCTTATAGACGATGAAACAAAGAAATTGCATCGGAATTAAATAAAAAAGTCACAATGCAGACTTAAGTACAAGAAGACTGACGCTACTTACTGTCTATGTTTTGAACCATTCCTGTGACACTAGTTGTAGATTCCGATGCTTCACTCCAGGTTTACTATATCAATTGGACCTTCTTATTGACGAAGAAACACAGAAATTGCATAGGAATTAAATAGTAAAGGCACAATACCGACTTAAGTACAAGAAGACTGACTCTTCCTACTGACTATGTTTTGAACTATTCCTGTGACACTAGTTATAGATTCCGATGCTTCACTTCAGGTTTACTGTATCCCTCTGTCCTGCTTATTGACGATGAAACACAGAAATTGCATCGGAATTAAATACGAAAGTCACAATGCCGACTTAAGTACAAGAAGACTGACTCTTCCCACTGTCTTTATTTTGAACCATTCCTGTTACACTAGTTATAGATCCGATTCTTTACTTCAGGTTTACTGTATCCCTTGGACCTTCTCATTGACGATGAAACACAGAAATTTCATCGGAATTAAATACAAAGGGCACAATGCCGACTTAAGTACAAGAATACTGACTCTTCTTACTGTCTGTGTTTTGAACCATCCCTGTGTCACTACTTCTTGATTCCGATGCTTCACTCCAGGTTTACTGTATCCCTTGGACCTTCTTATTGACGAAGAAACACAGAAATTGCATCGGAATTAAATAAAAAAGGCACAATGCCGACTTAAGTACAAGAAGACTGACTCTTCTTACTGTCTGTGTTTTGAACCGTCCCTGTGTCACTACTTCTAGAGTCCGATGCTTCACTCCAGGTTTACTATATCCCTTGGACCTTCTTATTGACGATGAAACACAGAAATTGCATCGGAGTTAAATAGAAAATTCAGAATGCCGACTTAAGTACAAATAGACTGACTTTTCCTACTGTCTATGTTTTGAAGCATTCCTGTGACACTATTTATAGATTCCGATGCTTCACTTCAGGTTTACTGTATCCCTCTGACCTTCTTGTTGACGATGAAACACAGCAATTGCATCGGAAGTAAATACAAAAGGCACAATGCCGACTTAAATGCAAGAAGACTGACTCTTCCTACTGTCTATGTGCTGAACCATTCCTGTGTCACTAGTTATAGATTGCGATGCTTCACTCCAGGTTTACAGTATCCCTTGGACCTTCTTATTGACGATGAAACACACAAATTGCATTGGAATTAAATACAAAAGGGTCAATGCCGACTTAAGTACAATATGACTGACCCTTCTTACTGACTATGTTTTGAACCATTCCTGTGACACTAGTTATAGATTCCGATGCTTCACTTCAGGTTTACTGTATCCCTCTGACCTTCTTATTGACGATGAAACACAGACATTGCATCGGAATTAAATACAAAAGGCACAATGCCGAATTAAGTACAAGAAGACTGACTCTTCTTACTGACTATGTTTTGAGCCATTCTTGTGACACTAGTTATAGATTCCGATGCTTCACTCCAGGTTTACTGTATCCCTTGGACCTTCTTATTGACGATGAAACACAGAAATTGCATCGGAATTAAATACAAATTGCACAATGGTGACTTAAGTACAAGAAGTCTGACTCTTCTTACTGACTATGATTTGAACCATTCATGTGACACTAGTTATAGATTCCGATGCTTCACTTCAGGTTTACTGTATCCCATGGAGCTTCTTATTGACGATGAAACACTGAAATTGCATCGGAATTAAATATTAAAGGCACAATGCCGAATTAAGTACAAGAAGACTGACTTTTCTTACTGTCGATGTTTTGAACCATTCCTGTGACACTAGTTATAGATTCCGACGCTTCACTCCAGGTTTACTATATCCGTTGGACCTTCTTATTGACGATGAAACATAGAAATTGCATCGGAATTAAATACAAAAGGCACAATGCCGAATAAGTACAAGAGGACTGACTCTTCTTACTGACTATGTTTTGAACCATTTTTGTGACACTAGTTATTGATTCCGATGCTTCACTCCCAGTTTACTGTATTCCTTGGACATTCTTATTAACGATGAAACACAAAAATTGCATCGGAATTAAATAGAAAAGGCACAATGCCGACTTAAGTGCAAGAAGACTGACTCTTCCTACTGTCTATGTTTTGAACCATTCCTGTGTCACTAGTTATAGATTCCGATGCGTCACTCCAGGTTTACTACATCCCTTGGACCTTCTTATTGACGATGAAACACAGCAATTGCATAGGAATTAAATAGAAAAGGCACAATTCCGACTTGAGTACAAGAAGACTGACTCTTCCTACTGTCTATGTTTTGAACCATTCCTGTGACACTAGTTATAGATTCCGATGCTTCACTTCAGGTTTACTGTATCCCTCTGGCCTTCTTATTGACGATGTAACACTGAAATTGCATCGGAATTAAATACAAAAGGCACAATGCCGACTTAAGTACAAGAAGACTGACTCTTCCTACTGTCTATGTTTTGAACCATTTCTGTGACTCTAGTTTAGATTCCGGTGCTTCAGTTCAGGTTTACTGTATCCCTCTGACCTTCTTATTGACGATGAAACACAGAAGTTGCATCGGAATTAAATACAAAATTCACAATTCCGAATTAAGTACAAGAAGACTGACTCTTCTTACTGTCTATGTTTTGAACCATTCATGTGACGCTAGTTATAGATTCCGATGCTTCACTCCTGGTTTACTGTTTCCCTTGGACCTTCTTATTGACGATGAAACACAGAAATTGCATCGTAATAAAATTCAAAAGGCACAATGGCGACTTAAGTACAAGAAGTCTGACTCTTCTTACTGACTATGATTTGAACCATTCATGTGACACTAGTTATAGATTCCGAAGCTTCACTTCAGGTTTACTGTATCCCTAGGACCTTCTTATTGACGATGAAGCACACAAATTGCATCGGAAATAAATACAAAAGGCACAATGCCGACTGAAGTACAAGAAGACTGACTCTTCTTACTGACTATGTTTTGAACCATTCCTGTGACACTAGTTATAGATTCTGATGCTTCACTTCAGGTTTACTGTGTCACTTGGACCTTCTTATTGACGATGAAACACAGAAATTGCATCCCAATTAAATACAAAAGGCACAAAGCCGACTTAAGTACAAGAAGACTGACTCTTCTTACTGACTATGTTTTGAACCATTCCTGTGACACTAGTTATAGATTCCGATGCTTGACTTCAGATATACTGTATGCCTCTGACCTTCTTATACACGATGAAACACAGAAATTGCATCGGAATTAAATACTAAAGGCACAATGCCGACTTAAGTACAAGAAGACTGACTCTTCCTACTGTCTATGTTTTGAACCATTCCTGTGACACTAGTTATAGATTCCGGTGCTTCAGTTCAGGTTTACTGTATCCCTCTGACCTTCTTATTGACGATGAAAGACAGAAATTGCGTCGGAATTAAATACAAAAGTCACAATGCCGACTTATGTACAAGAAGACTGACTCTTCCCACTGTCTATGTTTTGAACCATTCCTGTTACACTAGTTATAGATTCCGATGCTTCACGTCAGGTTTCCTGTATCCCTTGGACCTTCTTATTGACGATGAAACACAGAAATTGCATCGGAATTAAATACAAAAGGCACAATTCCGACTTATGTACAAGAAGACTGACTCTTCTTACTGACCATGTTTTGAACCATTCCTGTGACACTAGCTATAGACTCTGATGCTTCACTTTAGGTTTATTGTATCCCTGGAACCTTCTTATTGAAGATGAAACACAGAAATTGCTTCGGAATTAAATACAAGAGGCACAATGCCGACTTAAGTACAAGAATACTGACTCTTCTTACTGTCTATGTTTTGAACCATCCCTGTGACACTAGTTATAGATTCCGATGTTTCACTTCAGGTTTACTGTATCCCTTGGACCTTCTTATTGACGATGAAACACTGAAATTGCATCGGAATTAAATACATAAGGCACAATGCCGATTTTAGTACAAGAAGACTGACTCTTTTTACTGACTATGTTTTGATTCATTCCTGTGACACTAGTTAAAGATTCCGCTGCTTCACTTCAGGTTTACTGTATCCCTTGGACCTTCTTATTGACGATGAAACATAGAAATTGCATCGGATTGAAATACAAAAGGCACAATGCCGACTTAAGTACAAGAAGACTGACTCTTCCCACTGTCTATGTTTTGAGCCATTCCTGTGGCACTAGTTATAGTTTCCGATGCTTCACTTCAGGTTTTCTGTATCCCTTGGATCTTCTTATTGACGATGAAACACAGCAATTGCATCGGAATTAAATACAAAAGTCACAATGCCGACTTAAGTACAAGAAGACTGACTCTTCTTACTGACTATGTTTTGATCAATTCCTGTGACACTAGTTATAGATTCCGATGCTTCACTTCAGGTTTTCTGTATCCCTCTGACCTTCTTACTGACGATGAAACACAGAAACTGCATCAGAATTAAATACAAAAGGCACAATTCCGAATTAAGTACAAGAAAACTGACTCTTCTTATGGTCTATGATTTGAACCATTCATGTGACACTAGTTATAGATTCCAATGCTTCACTTCAGGTTTACTGTATCACTTGGACCTTCTTATTGACGATGAAACACAGAAATTGCATCGGAATTAAATACAAAAGGCACAATGGCGACTTAAGTACAAGAAGTCTGTCTCTTCTTACTTACTATGATTTGAACCATTCATGTGACACTAGTTATAGATTCCGGTGCTTGACTTCAGGTTGTCTGTATCCCTTGGACCTACTTATTGACGATGAAACACAGAAATTGCATCGGAAATAAATACAAAAGGCACAATGCCGACTTAAGTACAAGAAGACTGGCTCTTCTTACTGACTATGTTTTGAACCATTCCTGTGACACTAGTTATAGATTCTGATGCTTCACTTCAGGTTTACTGTATCCCTTGGACCCTCTTATTGACGATGAAACACAGAAATTGCATCGGAATTAAATACAAAAGGCACAAAGCCGACTTAAGTACAAGGAGACTGACTCATCTTATTGACTATGTTTTGAACCATTCCTGTGACACTAGTTATAGATCCCGATGCCTGACTTCAGATTTACTGTATCCCTCTGACCTTCTTATTCACGATGAAACTCAGAAATTGCATCGGAATTAAATACTAAAGGCACAATGCCGAATTACGTACAAGAAGACTGACTCTTCTTACTGTGGATGCTTTGAACCATTCCTGTGACACTAGTTACGGATTCCGATTCTTCACTCCAGGTTTACTGTATCCCTTGGACCTTGTTATTGACGATGAAACACAGAAATTGTATCGGAATTAAATAAAAAAGGAACAATGCCGACTTAAGTACAAGAAGACTGCCGCTACTTACTGTCTATGCTTTGAACCATTCCTGTGACACTAGTTATAGATTCCGGTGCTTCAGTTCAAGTTTACTGTATCCATCTGACCTTCTTATTGACAACGAAACACAGAAATTGCATCGGAATTTAATACAAAAGGCACAATGCCGAATTAAGTACAGGAAGACTGACTCTTCTTACTGACTATGTTTTGATTCATTCCTGTGACACTAGTTATAGATTCCGATGCTTCACTCCTGGTTTACTGTATCCCTTGGACCTTCTTATTGACGATGAAAGACAGAAATTGCATCGGAATTAAATACAAAAGGCACAATGCCGACTTAAGTACAAGAAGACTGACTCTTCCTACTGACTATGTTTTGAACCATTCATGTGACACTAATTATAGATTCCGATGCTTCACTTGAGGTTTACTGTATCCCTCTGATCTTCTTTTTGGCGATGAAACATACAATTTGCATCGGAATTAAATACAAAAGGCACAATGCCAAATTAAGTACAAGAAGATTGACCCTTCCTACTGTCTATGTTTTGAGCCTTTCATGTGACACTGGTTATAGGTTCCGATGCTTCACTCCAGGTTTACTGTAACCCATGGACCTTCTTATTGACGATGAAACACAGAAATTGCATTGGAATTAAATACAAAAGGCACAATGGCGTCTTAAGTACAAGAAGTCTGACTCTTCTTACTGACTATGATTTGAACCATTCATGTGACACTAGTTATAGATTCCGAAGCTTCACTTCAGGTTTACTGTATCCCTAGGACCTTCTTATTGACGATGAAGCACACAAATTGCATCGGAAATAAATACAAAAGGCACAATGCCGACTGAAGTACAAGAAGACTGACTCTTCTTACTGACTATGTTTTGAACCATTCCTGTGACACTAGTTATAGATTCTGATGCTTCACTTCAGGTTTACTGTGTCACTTGGACCTTCTTATTGACGATGAAACACAGAAATTGCATCCCAATTAAATACAAAAGGCACAAAGCCGACTTAAGTACAAGAAGACTGACTCTTCTTACTGACTATGTTTTGAACCATTCCTGTGACACTAGTTATAGATTCCGATGCTTGACTTCAGATATACTGTATGCCTCTGACCTTCTTATACACGATGAAACACAGAAATTGCATCGGAATTAAATACTAAAGGCACAATGCCGACTTAAGTACAAGAAGACTGACTCTTCCTACTGTCTATGTTTTGAACCATTCCTGTGACACTAGTTATAGATTCCGGTGCTTCAGTTCAGGTTTACTGTATCCCTCTGACCTTCTTATTGACGATGAAAGACAGAAATTGCGTCGGAATTAAATACAAAAGTCACAATGCCGACTTATGTACAAGAAGACTGACTCTTCCCACTGTCTATGTTTTGAACCATTCCTGTTACACTAGTTATAGATTCCGATGCTTCACGTCAGGTTTCCTGTATCCCTTGGACCTTCTTATTGACGATGAAACACAGAAATTGCATCGGAATTAAATACAAAAGGCACAATTCCGACTTATGTACAAGAAGACTGACTCTTCTTACTGACCATGTTTTGAACCATTCCTGTGACACTAGCTATAGACTCTGATGCTTCACTTTAGGTTTATTGTATCCCTGGAACCTTCTTATTGAAGATGAAACACAGAAATTGCTTCGGAATTAAATACAAGAGGCACAATGCCGACTTAAGTACAAGAATACTGACTCTTCTTACTGTCTATGTTTTGAACCATCCCTGTGACACTAGTTATAGATTCCGATGTTTCACTTCAGGTTTACTGTATCCCTTGGACCTTCTTATTGACGATGAAACACTGAAATTGCATCGGAATTAAATACATAAGGCACAATGCCGATTTTAGTACAAGAAGACTGACTCTTTTTACTGACTATGTTTTGATTCATTCCTGTGACACTAGTTAAAGATTCCGCTGCTTCACTTCAGGTTTACTGTATCCCTCTGACCTTCTTATTGACGATAAAACACAGACATTGCATCGGAATTAAATACAAAAGGCACAATGCCGACTTACGTACAAGAAGACTGACTCTTCTTACTGACTATGTTTTGAACCATCCCTGTGACACTAGTTATAGATTCCGATGCTTGACTTCAGACTTACTGTATCCCTCTGACCTTCATTTTAACGATGAAACACATAAATTGCAGCGGAATTAAATACTAAAGGCACAATGCCGACTTAAGTACAAGAAGACTGACGCTACTTACTGTCTAAGTTTTGAACCATTCCTGTGACACTAGTTATAGATTCCGATGCTTCACTCCAGGTTTACTATATCCCTTGGACCTTCTTATTGACGATGAAACATAGAAATTGCATCGGAATTAAATACAAAAGGCACAATGCCGACTTAAGTACAAGAGGACTGACTCTTCTTACTGACTATGTTTTGAACCATTCCTGTGACACTAGTTATAGATTCCGATGCTTGACTTCAGATTTACTGTATCCCTCTGACCTTCTTATTGACGATGAAACACAGAAATTGCATCGGAATTAAATACTAATGGCACAATGCCGAAATAAGTACAAGAAGACTGACTCTTCTTACCGTCGATGTTTTTGAACGATTCCTGTGACACCAGTTATAGATTCCGATGCTCCACTCCAGGTTTACTGCATCTCTTGGGCCTTCTTATAGACGATGAAACAAAGAAATTGCATCGGAATTAAATAAAAAAGGCACAATGCAGACTTAAGTACAAGAAGACTGACGCTACTTACTGTCTATGTTTTGAACCATTCCTGTGACACTAGTTGTAGATTCCGATGCTTCACTCCAGGTTTACTATATCAATTGGACCTTCTTATTGACGAAGAAACACAGAAATTGCATAGGAATTAAATAGTAAAGGCACAATACCGACTTAAGTACAAGAAGACTGACTCTTCCTACTGACTATGTTTTGAACTATTCCTGTGACACTAGTTATAGATTCCGATGCTTCACTTCAGGTTTACTGTATCCCTCTGTCCTGCTTATTGACGATGAAACACAGAAATTGCATCGGAATTAAATACGAAAGTCACAATGCCGACTTAAGTACAAGAAGACTGACTCTTCCCACTGTCTTTATTTTGAACCATTCCTGTTACACTAGTTATAGATCCGATTCTTTACTTCAGGTTTACTGTATCCCTTGGACCTTCTCATTGACGATGAAACACAGAAATTTCATCGGAATTAAATACAAAGGGCACAATGCCGACTTAAGTACAAGAATACTGACTCTTCTTACTGTCTGTGTTTTGAACCATCCCTGTGTCACTACTTCTTGATTCCGATGCTTCACTCCAGGTTTACTGTATCCCTTGGACCTTCTTATTGACGAAGAAACACAGAAATTGCATCGGAATTAAATAAAAAAGGCACAATGCCGACTTAAGTACAAGAAGACTGACTCTTCTTACTGTCTGTGTTTTGAACCGTCCCTGTGTCACTACTTCTAGAGTCCGATGCTTCACTCCAGGTTTACTATATCCCTTGGACCTTCTTATTGACGATGAAACACAGAAATTGCATCGGAGTTAAATAGAAAATTCAGAATGCCGACTTAAGTACAAATAGACTGACTTTTCCTACTGTCTATGTTTTGAAGCATTCCTGTGACACTATTTATAGATTCCGATGCTTCACTTCAGGTTTACTGTATCCCTCTGACCTTCTTGTTGACGATGAAACACAGCAATTGCATCGGAAGTAAATACAAAAGGCACAATGCCGACTTAAATGCAAGAAGACTGACTCTTCCTACTGTCTATGTGCTGAACCATTCCTGTGTCACTAGTTATAGATTGCGATGCTTCACTCCAGGTTTACAGTATCCCTTGGACCTTCTTATTGACGATGAAACACACAAATTGCATTGGAATTAAATACAAAAGGGTCAATGCCGACTTAAGTACAATATGACTGACCCTTCTTACTGACTATGTTTTGAACCATTCCTGTGACACTAGTTATAGATTCCGATGCTTCACTTCAGGTTTACTGTATCCCTCTGACCTTCTTATTGACGATGAAACACAGACATTGCATCGGAATTAAATACAAAAGGCACAATGCCGAATTAAGTACAAGAAGACTGACTCTTCTTACTGACTATGTTTTGAGCCATTCTTGTGACACTAGTTATAGATTCCGATGCTTCACTCCAGGTTTACTGTATCCCTTGGACCTTCTTATTGACGATGAAACACAGAAATTGCATCGGAATTAAATACAAATTGCACAATGGTGACTTAAGTACAAGAAGTCTGACTCTTCTTACTGACTATGATTTGAACCATTCATGTGACACTAGTTATAGATTCCGATGCTTCACTTCAGGTTTACTGTATCCCATGGAGCTTCTTATTGACGATGAAACACTGAAATTGCATCGGAATTAAATATTAAAGGCACAATGCCGAATTAAGTACAAGAAGACTGACTTTTCTTACTGTCGATGTTTTGAACCATTCCTGTGACACTAGTTATAGATTCCGACGCTTCACTCCAGGTTTACTATATCCGTTGGACCTTCTTATTGACGATGAAACATAGAAATTGCATCGGAATTAAATACAAAAGGCACAATGCCGAATAAGTACAAGAGGACTGACTCTTCTTACTGACTATGTTTTGAACCATTTTTGTGACACTAGTTATTGATTCCGATGCTTCACTCCCAGTTTACTGTATTCCTTGGACATTCTTATTAACGATGAAACACAAAAATTGCATCGGAATTAAATAGAAAAGGCACAATGCCGACTTAAGTGCAAGAAGACTGACTCTTCCTACTGTCTATGTTTTGAACCATTCCTGTGTCACTAGTTATAGATTCCGATGCGTCACTCCAGGTTTACTATATCCCTTGGACCTTCTTATTGACGATGAAACACAGCAATTGCATAGGAATTAAATAGAAAAGGCACAATTCCGACTTGAGTACAAGAAGACTGACTCTTCCTACTGTCTATGTTTTGAACCATTCCTGTGACACTAGTTATAGATTCCGATGCTTCACTTCAGGTTTACTGTATCCCTCTGGCCTTCTTATTGACGATGTAACACTGAAATTGCATCGGAATTAAATACAAAAGGCACAATGCCGACTTAAGTACAAGAAGACTGACTCTTCCTACTGTCTATGTTTTGAACCATTTCTGTGACTCTAGTTTAGATTCCGGTGCTTCAGTTCAGGTTTACTGTATCCCTCTGACCTTCTTATTGACGATGAAACACAGAAGTTGCATCGGAATTAAATACAAAATTCACAATTCCGAATTAAGTACAAGAAGACTGACTCTTCTTACTGTCTATGTTTTGAACCATTCATGTGACGCTAGTTATAGATTCCGATGCTTCACTCCTGGTTTACTGTTTCCCTTGGACCTTCTTATTGACGATGAAACACAGAAATTGCATCGTAATAAAATTCAAAAGGCACAATGGCGACTTAAGTACAAGAAGTCTGACTCTTCTTACTGACTATGATTTGAACCATTCATGTGACACTAGTTATAGATTCCGAAGCTTCACTTCAGGTTTACTGTATCCCTAGGACCTTCTTATTGACGATGAAGCACACAAATTGCATCGGAAATAAATACAAAAGGCACAATGCCGACTGAAGTACAAGAAGACTGACTCTTCTTACTGACTATGTTTTGAACCATTCCTGTGACACTAGTTATAGATTCTGATGCTTCACTTCAGGTTTACTGTGTCACTTGGACCTTCTTATTGACGATGAAACACAGAAATTGCATCCCAATTAAATACAAAAGGCACAAAGCCGACTTAAGTACAAGAAGACTGACTCTTCTTACTGACTATGTTTTGAACCATTCCTGTGACACTAGTTATAGATTCCGATGCTTGACTTCAGATATACTGTATGCCTCTGACCTTCTTATACACGATGAAACACAGAAATTGCATCGGAATTAAATACTAAAGGCACAATGCCGACTTAAGTACAAGAAGACTGACTCTTCCTACTGTCTATGTTTTGAACCATTCCTGTGACACTAGTTATAGATTCCGGTGCTTCAGTTCAGGTTTACTGTATCCCTCTGACCTTCTTATTGACGATGAAAGACAGAAATTGCGTCGGAATTAAATACAAAAGTCACAATGCCGACTTATGTACAAGAAGACTGACTCTTCCCACTGTCTATGTTTTGAACCATTCCTGTTACACTAGTTATAGATTCCGATGCTTCACGTCAGGTTTCCTGTATCCCTTGGACCTTCTCATTGACGATGAAACACAGAAATTGCATCGGAATTAAATACAAAAGGCACAATTCCGACTTATGTACAAGAAGACTGACTCTTCTTACTGACCATGTTTTGAACCATTCCTGTGACACTAGCTATAGACTCTGATGCTTCACTTTAGGTTTATTGTATCCCTGGAACCTTCTTATTGAAGATGAAACACAGAAATTGCTTCGGAATTAAATACAAGAGGCACAATGCCGACTTAAGTACAAGAATACTGACTCTTCTTACTGTCTATGTTTTGAACCATCCCTGTGACACTAGTTATAGATTCCGATGTTTCACTTCAGGTTTACTGTATCCCTTGGACCTTCTTATTGACGATGAAACACTGAAATTGCATCGGAATTAAATACATAAGGCACAATGCCGATTTTAGTACAAGAAGACTGACTCTTTTTACTGACTATGTTTTGATTCATTCCTGTGACACTAGTTAAAGATTCCGCTGCTTCACTTCAGGTTTACTGTATCCCTTGGACCTTCTTATTGACGATGAAACATAGAAATTGCATCGGATTGAAATACAAAAGGCACAATGCCGACTTAAGTACAAGAAGACTGACTCTTCCCACTGTCTATGTTTTGAGCCATTCCTGTGGCACTAGTTATAGTTTCCGATGCTTCACTTCAGGTTTTCTGTATCCCTTGGATCTTCTTATTGACGATGAAACACAGCAATTGCATCGGAATTAAATACAAAAGTCACAATGCCGACTTAAGTACAAGAAGACTGACTCTTCTTACTGACTATGTTTTGATCAATTCCTGTGACACTAGTTATAGATTCCGATGCTTCACTTCAGGTTTTCTGTATCCCTCTGACCTTCTTACTGACGATGAAACACAGAAACTGCATCAGAATTAAATACAAAAGGCACAATTCCGAATTAAGTACAAGAAAACTGACTCTTCTTATGGTCTATGATTTGAACCATTCATGTGACACTAGTTATAGATTCCAATGCTTCACTTCAGGTTTACTGTATCACTTGGACCTTCTTATTGACGATGAAACACAGAAATTGCATCGGAATTAAATACAAAAGGCACAATGGCGACTTAAGTACAAGAAGTCTGTCTCTTCTTACTTACTATGATTTGAACCATTCATGTGACACTAGTTATAGATTCCGGTGCTTGACTTCAGGTTGTCTGTATCCCTTGGACCTACTTATTGACGATGAAACACAGAAATTGCATCGGAAATAAATACAAAAGGCACAATGCCGACTTAAGTACAAGAAGACTGGCTCTTCTTACTGACTATGTTTTGAACCATTCCTGTGACACTAGTTATAGATTCTGATGCTTCACTTCAGGTTTACTGTATCCCTTGGACCCTCTTATTGACGATGAAACACAGAAATTGCATCGGAATTAAATACAAAAGGCACAAAGCCGACTTAAGTACAAGGAGACTGACTCATCTTATTGACTATGTTTTGAACCATTCCTGTGACACTAGTTATAGATCCCGATGCCTGACTTCAGATTTACTGTATCCCTCTGACCTTCTTATTCACGATGAAACTCAGAAATTGCATCGGAATTAAATACTAAAGGCACAATGCCGAATTACGTACAAGAAGACTGACTCTTCTTACTGTGGATGCTTTGAACCATTCCTGTGACACTAGTTACGGATTCCGATTCTTCACTCCAGGTTTACTGTATCCCTTGGACCTTGTTATTGACGATGAAACACAGAAATTGTATCGGAATTAAATAAAAAAGGAACAATGCCGACTTAAGTACAAGAAGACTGCCGCTACTTACTGTCTATGCTTTGAACCATTCCTGTGACACTAGTTATAGATTCCGGTGCTTCAGTTCAAGTTTACTGTATCCATCTGACCTTCTTATTGACAACGAAACACAGAAATTGCATCGGAATTTAATACAAAAGGCACAATGCCGAATTAAGTACAGGAAGACTGACTCTTCTTACTGACTATGTTTTGATTCATTCCTGTGACACTAGTTATAGATTCCGATGCTTCACTCCTGGTTTACTGTATCCCTTGGACCTTCTTATTGACGATGAAAGACAGAAATTGCATCGGAATTAAATACAAAAGGCACAATGCCGACTTAAGTACAAGAAGACTGACTCTTCCTACTGACTATGTTTTGAACCATTCATGTGACACTAATTATAGATTCCGATGCTTCACTTGAGGTTTACTGTATCCCTCTGATCTTCTTTTTGGCGATGAAACATACAATTTGCATCGGAATTAAATACAAAAGGCACAATGCCAAATTAAGTACAAGAAGATTGACCCTTCCTACTGTCTATGTTTTGAGCCTTTCATGTGACACTGGTTATAGGTTCCGATGCTTCACTCCAGGTTTACTGTAACCCATGGACCTTCTTATTGACGATGAAACACAGAAATTGCATTGGAATTAAATACAAAAGGCACAATGGCGTCTTAAGTACAAGAAGTCTGACTCTTCTTACTGACTATGATTTGAACCATTCATGTGACACTAGTTATAGATTCCGAAGCTTCACTTCAGGTTTACTGTATCCCTAGGACCTTCTTATTGACGATGAAGCACACAAATTGCATCGGAAATAAATACAAAAGGCACAATGCCGACTGAAGTACAAGAAGACTGACTCTTCTTACTGACTATGTTTTGAACCATTCCTGTGACACTAGTTATAGATTCTGATGCTTCACTTCAGGTTTACTGTGTCACTTGGACCTTCTTATTGACGATGAAACACAGAAATTGCATCCCAATTAAATACAAAAGGCACAAAGCCGACTTAAGTACAAGAAGACTGACTCTTCTTACTGACTATGTTTTGAACCATTCCTGTGACACTAGTTATAGATTCCGATGCTTGACTTCAGATATACTGTATGCCTCTGACCTTCTTATACACGATGAAACACAGAAATTGCATCGGAATTAAATACTAAAGGCACAATGCCGACTTAAGTACAAGAAGACTGACTCTTCCTACTGTCTATGTTTTGAACCATTCCTGTGACACTAGTTATAGATTCCGGTGCTTCAGTTCAGGTTTACTGTATCCCTCTGACCTTCTTATTGACGATGAAAGACAGAAATTGCGTCGGAATTAAATACAAAAGTCACAATGCCGACTTATGTACAAGAAGACTGACTCTTCCCACTGTCTATGTTTTGAACCATTCCTGTTACACTAGTTATAGATTCCGATGCTTCACGTCAGGTTTCCAGTATCCCTTGGACCTTCTTATTGACGATGAAACACAGAAATTGCATCGGAATTAAATACAAAAGGCACAATTCCGACTTATGTACAAGAAGACTGACTCTTCTTACTGACCATGTTTTGAACCATTCCTGTGACACTAGCTATAGACTCTGATGCTTCACTTTAGGTTTATTGTATCCCTGGAACCTTCTTATTGAAGATGAAACACAGAAATTGCTTCGGAATTAAATACAAGAGGCACAATGCCGACTTAAGTACAAGAATACTGACTCTTCTTACTGTCTATGTTTTGAACCATCCCTGTGACACTAGTTATAGATTCCGATGTTTCACTTCAGGTTTACTGTATCCCTTGGACCTTCTTATTGACGATGAAACACTGAAATTGCATCGGAATTAAATACATAAGGCACAATGCCGATTTTAGTACAAGAAGACTGACTCTTTTTACTGACTATGTTTTGATTCATTCCTGTGACACTAGTTAAAGATTCCGCTGCTTCACTTCAGGTTTACTGTATCCCTTGGACCTTCTTATTGACGATGAAACATAGAAATTGCATCGGATTGAAATACAAAAGGCACAATGCCGACTTAAGTACAAGAAGACTGACTCTTCCCACTGTCTATGTTTTGAGCCATTCCTGTGGCACTAGTTATAGTTTCCGATGCTTCACTTCAGGTTTTCTGTATCCCTTGGATCTTCTTATTGACGATGAAACACAGCAATTGCATCGGAATTAAATACAAAAGTCACAATGCCGACTTAAGTACAAGAAGACTGACTCTTCTTACTGACTATGTTTTGATCAATTCCTGTGACACTAGTTATAGATTCCGATGCTTCACTTCAGGTTTTCTGTATCCCTCTGACCTTCTTACTGACGATGAAACACAGAAACTGCATCAGAATTAAATACAAAAGGCACAATTCCGAATTAAGTACAAGAAAACTGACTCTTCTTATGGTCTATGATTTGAACCATTCATGTGACACTAGTTATAGATTCCAATGCTTCACTTCAGGTTTACTGTATCACTTGGACCTTCTTATTGACGATGAAACACAGAAATTGCATCGGAATTAAATACAAAAGGCACAATGGCGACTTAAGTACAAGAAGTCTGTCTCTTCTTACTTACTATGATTTGAACCATTCATGTGACACTAGTTATAGATTCCGGTGCTTGACTTCAGGTTGTCTGTATCCCTTGGACCTACTTATTGACGATGAAACACAGAAATTGCATCGGAAATAAATACAAAAGGCACAATGCCGACTTAAGTACAAGAAGACTGGCTCTTCTTACTGACTATGTTTTGAACCATTCCTGTGACACTAGTTATAGATTCTGATGCTTCACTTCAGGTTTACTGTATCCCTTGGACCCTCTTATTGACGATGAAACACAGAAATTGCATCGGAATTAAATACAAAAGGCACAAAGCCGACTTAAGTACAAGGAGACTGACTCATCTTATTGACTATGTTTTGAACCATTCCTGTGACACTAGTTATAGATCCCGATGCCTGACTTCAGATTTACTGTATCCCTCTGACCTTCTTATTCACGATGAAACTCAGAAATTGCATCGGAATTAAATACTAAAGGCACAATGCCGAATTACGTACAAGAAGACTGACTCTTCTTACTGTGGATGCTTTGAACCATTCCTGTGACACTAGTTACGGATTCCGATTCTTCACTCCAGGTTTACTGTATCCCTTGGACCTTGTTATTGACGATGAAACACAGAAATTGTATCGGAATTAAATAAAAAAGGAACAATGCCGACTTAAGTACAAGAAGACTGCCGCTACTTACTGTCTATGCTTTGAACCATTCCTGTGACACTAGTTATAGATTCCGGTGCTTCAGTTCAAGTTTACTGTATCCATCTGACCTTCTTATTGACAACGAAACACAGAAATTGCATCGGAATTTAATACAAAAGGCACAATGCCGAATTAAGTACAGGAAGACTGACTCTTCTTACTGACTATGTTTTGATTCATTCCTGTGACACTAGTTATAGATTCCGATGCTTCACTCCTGGTTTACTGTATCCCTTGGACCTTCTTATTGACGATGAAAGACAGAAATTGCATCGGAATTAAATACAAAAGGCACAATGCCGACTTAAGTACAAGAAGACTGACTCTTCCTACTGACTATGTTTTGAACCATTCATGTGACACTAATTATAGATTCCGATGCTTCACTTGAGGTTTACTGTATCCCTCTGATCTTCTTTTTGGCGATGAAACATACAATTTGCATCGGAATTAAATACAAAAGGCACAATGCCAAATTAAGTACAAGAAGATTGACCCTTCCTACTGTCTATGTTTTGAGCCTTTCATGTGACACTGGTTATAGGTTCCGATGCTTCACTCCAGGTTTACTGTAACCCATGGACCTTCTTATTGACGATGAAACACAGAAATTGCATTGGAATTAAATACAAAAGGCACAATGGCGTCTTAAGTACAAGAAGACTGATTCTTCTTACCGACTATGACTTGAACCATTCATGTGACACTAGTTATAGATTCCGATGCTTCAGTTCAGGTTTACAGTATCCCTTGGACCTTCTTATTGACGATGAAACACAGAAATTGCATCGTAAATAAATACAAAAGTCACAATGCCGGCTTAAGTACAAGAAGACTGACTCTTCTTACTGACTATGTTTTGAACCATTCCTGTGACACTAGTTATAGATTCTGATGCTTCACATCAGGTTTACTGTATCCCTTGGACCTTCGTATTGACGATGAAACACAGATATTGCATCAGAATTAAATACAAAAGGCACAACGCCGACTTAAGTACAAGAAGACTGACTCTTCTTACTGACTATGCTTTGAACCATTCCTGTGACACTAGTTATAGATTCCGATGCTTGACTTCAGATTTACTGTATCCCTCTGACCTTCTTATTGACGATGAAACACAGAAATTGCATCGGAATAAAATACTAAAGGCACAATGCCGAATTAAGTACAAGAAGACTGACTCTTCTTACTGTCGATGTTTTTGAACCATTCCTGTGACACTAGTTATAGATTCCGATGCTTCACTCCTGGTCTACTGTATCACTTGGGCCTTCTTATAGACGACGAAACAAAGAAATTGCATCGGAATTAAATAAAAAAAGCACAATGCCGACTTAAGTACAAGAAGACTGACGCTACTTACTGTCTATGTTTTGAACCATTCCTGTGATACTAGTTATAGATTCCGATGCTTCACTCCAGGTTTACTATATCAATTGGACCTTCTTATTGACGAAGAAACTCAGAAATTGCATTGGAATTAAATAGTAAAGGAACAATACCGACTTAAGTACAAGAAGACTGACTCTTCCTACTGACTATGTTTTGAACCATTCCTGTGACACTAGTTACGGATTCCGATTCTTCACTCCAGGTTTACTGTATCCCTTGGACCTTGTTATTGACGATGAAACACAGAAATTGCATCGGAATTAAATAAAAAAGGAACAATGCCGACTTAAGTACAAGAAGACTGCCGCTACTTACTGTCTATGCTTTGAACCATTCCTGTGACACTAGTTATAGATTCCGGTGCTTCAGTTCAAGTTTACTGTATCCATCTGACCTTCTTATTGACAACGAAACACAGAAATTGCATCGGAATTTAATACAAAAGGCACAATGCCGAATTAAGTACAGGAAGACTGACTCTTCTTACTGACTATGTTTTGATTCATTCCTGAGACACTAGTTATAGATTCCGATGCTTCACTCCTGGTTTACTGTATCCCTTGGACCTTCTTATTGACGATGAAAGACAGAAATTGCATCGGAATTAAATACAAAAGGCACAATGCCGACTTAAGTACAAGAAGACTGACTCTTCTTACTGACTATGTTTTGAACCATTCATGTGACACTAATTATAGATTCCGATGCTTCACTTGAGGTTTACTGTATCCCTCTGATCTTCTTTTTGGCGATGAAACATACAATTTGCATCGGAATTAAATACAAAAGGCACAATGCCAAATTAAGTACAAGAAGATTGACTCTTCCTACTGTCTATGTTTTGAGCCTTTCATGTGACACTGGTTATAGGTTCCGATGCTTCACTCCAGGTTTACTGTAACCCATGGACCTTCTTATTGACGATGAAACACAGAAATTGCATTGGAATTAAATACAAAAGGCACAATGGCGTCTTAAGTACAAGAAGACTGATTCTTCTTACCGACTATGACTTGAACCATTCATGTGACACTAGTTATAGATTCCGATGCTTCAGTTCAGGTTTACAGTATCCCTTGGACCTTCTTATTGACGATGCAACACAGAAATTGCATCGTAAATAAATACAAAAGTCACAATGCCGGCTTAAGTACAAGAAGACTGACTCTTCTTACTGACTATGTTTTGAACCATTCTTGTGACACTAGTTATAGATTCTGATGCTTCACATCAGGTTTACTGTATCCCTTGGACCTTCGTATTGACGATGAAACACAGAAATTGCATCAGAATTAAATACAAAAGGCACAATGCCGACTTAAGTACAAGAAGACTGACTCTTCTTACTGACTATGCTTTGAACCATTCCTGTGACACTAGTTATAGATTCCGATGCTTGACTTCAGATTTACTGTATCCCTCTGACCTTCTTACTGACGATGAAACACAGAAATTGCATCGGAATAAAATACTAAAGGCACAATGCCGAATTAAGTACAAGAAGACTGACTCTTCTTACTGTCGATGTTTTTGAACCATTCCTGTGACACTAGTTATAGATTCCGATGCTTCACTCCTGGTTTACTGTATCACTTGGGCCTTCTTATAGACGACGAAACAAAGAAATTGCATCGGAATTAAATAAAAAAAGCACAATGCCGACTTAAGTACAAGAAGACTGACGCTACTTACTGTCTATGTTTTGAACCATTCCTGTGATACTAGTTATAGATTCCGATGCTTCACCCCAGGTTTACTATATCAATTGGACCTTCTTATTGACGAAGAAACTCAGAAATTGCATAGGAATTAAATAGTAAAGGAACAATACCGACTTAAGTACAAGATGACTGACTCTTCCTACTGACTATGTTTTGAACCATTCCTGTGACACTAGTTATAGATTCCGATGCTTCACTCCAGGTTTACTGTATCCCTTGGACCTTCTTATTGACGATGAAAGACAGAAATTGCATCGGAATTAAATACAAAAGTCACAATGCCGACTTAAGTACAAGAAGACTGACTCTTCTTACTGACTATGCTTTGAACCATTCATGAGACACTAATTATAGATTCCGATGCTTCACTTCAGGTTTACTGTATCCCTTGGACCTTCTTATTGACGATGAAACACAGAAATTGCATCGGAATTTAATACAAAAGGCACAATGCCGACTTAAGTACAAGGAGACTGTCTCTTCTTACTGACTATGTTTTGAACCATTCCTGTGACACTAGTTATAGATTCTGATGCTTCACTTCAGGTTTACTATATCCCCTAGACCTTATTATTGACGATGAAATACAGAAATTGCATCCGAATTAAATAAAAAAGGCACAATGCCGACTTAAGTACAAGAGGACTGACTCTTCTTACTGCCTATGACTTGAACCATTCCTGTGACACTAATTATAGATTCCGATGCTTCACTCCAGGTTAACTATATCCGTTGGACCTTCTTATTGACGATGAAACACAGAAATTGCATCGGAGTTAAATAGAAAATTCTGATTGCCGACTTAAGTACAAATAGACTGACTCTTCCTACTGTCTATGATTTGAACCATTCCTGTGACACTAGTTATAGATTCCGATGCTTCACTTCAGTTTTACTGTATCCCTCTGACCTTCTTGTTGACGATGAAACACAGCAATTGCATCGGAAGTAAATAGAAAAGGCATAATGCCGACTTAAGTGCAAGAAGACTGACTCTTCCTACTGTCTATGTTCTGAACCATTCCTGTGTCACTAGTTATAGATTCCGATGCTTCACTCCAGGTTTACTGTATCCCTTGGACCTTCTTATTGACGATGAAACACACAAATTGCATCGGAATTAAATACAAAAGGCTCAATGCCTACTTAAGTACAATATGACTGACTCTTCTTACTGACTATGTTTTGAACCATTCCTGTGACACTAGTTATAGATTCCGGTGCTTCACTTCAGGTTTACTGTATCCCACTGACCTTCTTATTGACGATGAAACACAGACAATGCATCGGAATTAAATACAAAAGGCACAATGCCGAATTAAGTACAAGAAGACTGAATCTTCTTACTGACAATGTTTTGAGCCATACTTGTGACACTAGTTATAGATTCCGATGCTTCACTCCAGGTTTACTGTATCCCTTGGACCTTCTTATTGACGATGAAACACAGAAATTGCATCGGAATTAAATACAAATGGCACAATGGTGACTTAAGTACAAGAAGTCTGACTCTTCTTACTGACTATGATTTGAACCATTCATGTGACACTAGTTATAGATTCCGATGCTTCACTTCAGGTTTACTGTATCCCATGGACCTTCTTATTGACGATGAATCACTGAAATTGCATCGGAATTAAATATTATAGGCACAATGCCGAATTAAGTACAAGAAGACTGACTCTTCTTACTGTCGATGTTTTGAACCATTCCTGTGACACTAGTTATAGATTCCGACGCTTCACTCCAGGTTTACTGTACCCCTTTGACGTTCTTATTGACGATGAAACACAGAAATCGCATCGGAATTAAATAAAAAAGGCACAATGCCGACTTAAGTACAAGAAGACTGACGCTACTTACTGTCTAAGTTTTGAACCATTCCTGTGACACTAGTTTTAGATTCCGATGCTTCACTCCAGGTTTACTATATCCCTTGGACCTTCTTATTGACGATGAAACATAGAAATTGAATCGGAATTAAATACAAAAGGCACAATGCCGACTTAAGTACAAGTGGACTGACTCTTCTTACTGACTATGTTTTGAACCATTTTTGTGACACTAGTTATAGATTCCGATGCTTCACTCCCATTTTACTATATCCCTTGGACCTTCTTAATAACGATGAAACACAAAAATTGCATCGGAATTAAATAGAAAAGGCACAATGCCGACTTAAGTGCAAGAAGACTGACTCTTCCTACTGTCTATGTTTTGAACCATTCCTGTGTCACTAGTTACAGATTAAGATGCGTCACTCCAGGTTTACTATATCCCTTGGACCTTCTTATAGACGATGAAACACAGAAATTGCATAGGAATTAAATAGATAAGGCACAATGCCGACTTGAGTACAAGAAGACTGACTCTTCCTACTGTCTATGTTTTGAACCACTCCTGTGACACTAGTTATAGATTCCGATGCTTCACTTCAGGATTACTGTATCCCTCTGACCTTCTTATTGACGATGTAACACTGAAATTGCATCGGAATTAAATACAAAAGGCACAATGCCGACTTTAATACAAGAAGACTGACTCTTCTTACTGACTATGTTTTGATTCATTCCTGTGACACTAGTTATAGATTCCGCTGCTTCACTCAAGGTTTACTGTATCCCTTGGACCTTCTTATTGACGATGAAACACAGAAATTGCATAGGAATGAAATAGAAAAGGCACAATGCCGACTTAAGTACAAGAAGACTGACTCTTCCTACTGTCTATGTTTTGAACCATTTCTGTGACTCTAGTTATAGATTCCGGTGCTTCACTTCAGGTTTACTGTATCCCTCTGACCTTCTTATTGACGATGAAACACAGAAATTGCAACGGAATTAAATACAAAATTCACAATTCCGAATTAAGTACAAGAAGAATGACTCTTCTTACTGTCTATGTTTGGAACCATTCATGTGACGCTAGTTATAGATTCCGATGCTTCACTCCAGGTTTACTGTATCCCTTGGACCTTCTTATTGACGATGAAACACAGAAATTGCATCGGAATTAAATACAAAAGGCACAATGGCGACTTAAGTACAAGAAGTCTGACTCTTCTTACTGACTATGATTTGAACCATTCATGTGACACTAGTTACAGATTCCGGTGCTTCACTTCAGGTATACTGTATCCCTTGGACCTTCTTATTGACGATGAAACACAGAAATTGCATCGGAAATAAATACAAAAAGCACAATGCCGACTTAAGTGCAAGAAGACTGACTCTTCTTACTGACTATGTTTGAACCATTCCTGTGACACTAGTTATAGATTCTGATGCTTCACTTCAGGTTTACTGTGCGTCTTGGACCTTCTTATTGACGATGAAACACAGAAATTGCATCAGAAATAAATACAAAAGGCACAAAGCCGACTTAAGTACAAGAAAACTGACTCTTCTGACTGACTATGTTTTGTACCATTCCTGTGACACTAGTTATAGATTTCGATGCTTGACTTCAGATTTACTGTATGCCTCTGACCTTCTTATACACGATGAAACACAGAAAATGCATCGGAATTAAATACTAAAGGCACAATGCCGAATTAAGTACAAGATGACTGACCCTTCTTACTGTCGATGTTTTGAACCATTCCTATGACACTAGTTATATATTCCGAGCTTTACTCCAGGTTTACTGTATCCCTTGGACCTTCTTATTGACGATGAAACACAGAAATTGCATAGGAAATAAATAGAAAAGGCACAATGCCGGGTTAAGTACAGGAAGACTGACTCTTCCTACTGTCTATGTTTTGAAACATTCCTGTGACACTAGTTATAGATTCCGGTGCTTCAGTTCAGGTTTACTGTATCCCTCTGACCTTCTTATTGACGATGAAACACAGAAATTGCGTCGGAATTAAATATAAAAGTCACAATGCCGACTTAAGTACAAGAAGACTGACTCTTCCCACTGTCTATGTTTTGAACCATTCCTGTTACACTAGTTATAGATTCCGATGCTTCACTTCAGGTTTACTGTATCCCTTGGACCTTCGTATTGACGATGAAACACTGAAATTGCATCGGAATTAAATACAAAAGGCACAATGCCGACTTAAGCACAAGAATACTGACTCTTCTTACTGACAATGTTTTGATTCATTCCTGTGACACTAGTTATAGATTCCGCTGCTTCACTTCAGGTTTACTGTATCCCTTGGACCATCTTATTGACGATGAAACATAGATTTGTATCGGAATTAAATACAAAAGGCACAATGCCGACTTAAGTACAAGAAGACTGACTCTTCCCACTGTCTATGTTTTGAACCATTCCTGTTACACTAGTTATAGATTCCGATGCTTCACTTCAGGTTTACTGTATCCCTTGGACCCTCTTATTGACGATGAAACACAGAAATTGCATCGGAATTAAATACAAAAGGCACAATTCCGACTTATGTACAAGAAGACTGACTCTTCTTACTGACTATGTTTTGAACCATTCCTGTGACACTAGCTATAGACTCTGATGCTTCACTTTAGGTTTATTGTATCCCTTGGACCTTCTTATTGAAGATGAAACACAGAAATTGCTTCGGAATTAAATACAAAAGGCACAATGCCGACTTAAGCACAAGAATACTGACTCTTCTTACTGTCTATGTTTTGAACCATCCCTGTGACACTAATTTTAGATTCCGTTGCCTCACTTCAGGTTTACTGTATCCCTTGGACCTTCTTATTGACGAAGAAACAATGAAACTGCATCGGAATTAAATACAAAAGGCACAATGCCGACTTAAGTACAAGAAGACTGACTCTTCTTACTGACTATAATTTGAACCATTCCTGTGGCACTAGTTATAGATTCCGATGCTTCAGTTCAGGTTTACTGTATCCCTTGGATCTTCTTATTGACGATGAAACACAGCAATTGCATCGGAATTAAATAGAAAAGGCACAATGCCGACTTAAGTGCAAGAAGACTGACTCTTCCTACTGTCTATGTTTTGAACCATTCCTGTGGCACTACATATAGATTCCGATGCTTCACTCCAGGTTAACTGTATCCCTTGGACCTTCTTATTGACGATGCAACACAGAAATTGCATCGGAATTAAATACAAAAGTCACAATGCCGACTTAAGTACATGAAGACTGACTCTTCTTACTGACTATGTTTTGAACCATTCCTGTGACACTAGTTATAGATTCCGATGCTTCACTTCAGGTTTACTGTATCCCTCTGACCTTCTTACTGACGATGAAACACAGAAATTGCATCGGAATTACATACAAAAGGCACAATTCCGATTTAAGTACATGAAGACTGACTCATCTTACTGTCTATGATTTGAACCATTCATGTGACACTAGTTATAGATTCCAATGCTTCACTCCACGTTTACTGTATCCCTTGGACCTTCTTGTTGACGATGAATCACAGAAATTGCGTCGGAATTAAATACAAAAGGCACAATGGCGACTTAAGTACAAGAAGTCTGACTCTTCTTATTTACTATGATTTGAACCATTCTTGTGACACTAGTTATAGATTCCGGTGCTTGACTTCAGGTTTACTGTATCCCTTGGACCTTCTTATTGACGATGAAACACAGAAATTGCATCGGAAATAAATACAAAGTCACAATGCCGACTTAAGTACAAGAAGACTGGCTCTTCTTACTGACTATGTTTTGAACCATTCCTGTGACACTAGTTATAGATTCCGATGCTTCACGTCAGGTTTACCGTATCCCTTGGACCCTCTTATTGACGATGAAACACAGAAATTGCATCGGAATTAAATACAAAAGGCACAATTCCGACTTATGTACAAGAAGACTGACTCTTCTTACTGACTATGTTTTGAACCATTCCTGTGACACTAGCTATAGACTCTGATGCTTCACTTTAGGTTTATTGTATCCCTTGGACCTTCTTATTGAAGATGAAACACAGAAATTGCTTCGGAATAAAATACAAAAGGCACAATGCCGACTTAACCACAAGAATACTGACTCTTCTTACTGTCAATGTTTTGAACCATCCCTGGGACACTAGTTTTAGATTCCGTTGCCTCACTTCAGGTTTTCTGTATCCCTTGGACCTTCTTATTGACGATGAAACACTGAAATTGCATCGGAATTAAATACAAAAGGCACAATGCCGACTTAAGTACAAGAAGACTGACTCGTCTTACTGACTATAATTTGAACCATTCCTGTGGCACTAGTTATAGATTCCGATGCTTCACTTCAGGTTTACTGTATCCCTTGGATCTTCTTATTGACGATGAAACACAGCAATTGCATCGGAATTAAATAGAAAAGGCACAATGCCGACTTAAGTGCAAGAAGACTGACTCTTCCTACTGTCTATGTTTTGAACCATTCCTGTGGCACTACTTATAGTTTCCGATGCTTCACTCCAGGATAAAACTGTATCCCTTGGACCTTCTTATTGACGATGAACACAGAAATTGCATCGGAATTAAATACAAAAGTCACAATGCCGACTTAAGTACAAGAAGACTGACTCTTCTTACTGACTATGTTTTGAACCATTCCTGTGACACTAGTTATAGATTCCGATGCTTCACTTCAGGTTTACTGTATCCCTCTGACCTACTTACTGACGCTGAAACACAGAAATTGCATTGGAATTAAATACAAAAGTCACAATTCCGAATTAAGTACAAGAAGACTGACTCATCTTACTGTCTATGATTTGAACCATTCATGTGACACTAGTTATAGATTCCAATGCTTCACTCCAGGTTTACTGTATCCCTTGGACCTTCTTATTGACGATGAAACACAGAAATTGCATCGGAATTAAATACAAAAGGCACAATGGCGACTTAAGTACAAGAAGTCTGACTCTTCTTACTTACTATGATTTGAACCATTCATGTGACACTAGTTATAGATTCCGGTGCTTGACTTCAGGTTTACTGTATCCCTTGGACCTTCTTACTGACGATGAAACACAGAAATTGCATCGGAAATAAATACAAAAGGCACAATGCTGACCTAAGTACAAGAAGACTGGCTCTTCTTACTGACTATGTTTTGAACCATTCCTGTGACACTAGTTATAGATTCCGATGCTTCACTTCAGGATTACTGTATCCCTTGGACCTTCTTATTGAAGATGAAACACAGAAATTGCATCGGAATGAAATACAAAAGGCACAAAGCCGCCTTAAGTACAAGAAGACTGACTCTTCTTACTGACTATGTTTTGAGCCATTCTTGTGACACTAGTTATAGATTCCGATGCTTCACTCCAGGTTTACTGTATCCCTTGGACCTTCTTATTGACGATGAAACACAGAAATTGCATCGGAATTAAATAAAAATGGCACAATGCCGACTTAAGTACAAGAAGACTGACGCTACTTACTGTCTATGTTTTGAACCATTCCTGTGACACTAGTTATAGATTCCGATGCTTCACTCCAGGTTTACTATATCCCTTGGACCTTCTTATTGACGATGAAACATAGAAATTGCACCGGAATTAAACACAAAAGGCACAATGCCGACTTAAGTACAAGAGGACTGACTCTTCTTACTGACTATGTTTTGAACCATTCTGGTGTCACTAGTTATAGATTCCGATGCGTCACTCCAGGTTTACTATATCCCTTGGACCTTCTTATTGACGATGAAACACAGAAATTGCATAGGAATTAAATAGAAAAGGCACAATGCCGACTTGAGTACAAGATGACTGACTCTTCCTACTGTCTATGTTTTGAACCATTCCTGTGACACTAGTTATAGATTCCGATGCTTCACTTCAGGTTTACTGTATCCCTCTGACCTTCCTATTGACGATGAAACACAGAAATTGCATCGGAATTAAATACAAAATTCACAATTCCGAATTAAGTACAAGAAGACTGACTCTTCTTACTGTCTATGTCTTGAACCATTCATGTGACACTAGTTATAGATTCCGATGGTTCACTCCAGGTTTACTGTATCCCTTGGACCTTCTTATTGACGATGAAACACTGAAATTGCATCGGAATTAAATACTTAAGGCACAATGGCGACTTAAGTACAAGAAGTTTGACTCTTCTTACTGATTATGATTTGAACCATTCATGTGACACTAGTTATAGATTCCGTTGCTTCACTTCAGGTATACTGTATCCCTTGGACCTTCTTATTGACGATGAAACACAGAAATTGCATCGGAAATAAATACAAATGGCACAATGCCGACTGAAGTACAAGAAGACTGAGTCTTCTTACTGACTATGTTTTCAACCATTCCTGTGACACTAGTTATAGATTCTGATGCTTCACTTCAGGTTTACTGTGTCCCTTGGACCTTCTTATTGACGATGAAACACAGAAATTGCATCGGAATTACATACAAAAGGCACAAAGCCGACTTAAGTACAAGAAGACTGACTCTTCTTACTGACTATGTTTTGAACCATTCCTGTGACACTAGTTACAGATTCCGATGCTTGACTTCAGATTTACTGTATGCCTCTGACCATCTTATACACGATGAAACACAGAAATTGCATCGGAATTAAATACTAAAGGCACAATGCCGACTTCAGTACAAGAATACTGACTCTTCTTACTGTCTGTGTTTTGAACCATCCCTGTGACACTAGTTATAGATTCCGATGCTTCACTTCAGGTATACTGTATCCCTTGGCCCTTCTTATTCACGATGAAACACTGAAATTGCATCGGAATTGAATACAAAAGGCACAATGCCGATTTTAGTACAAGAAGACTGACTCTTCTTACTAACTATGTTTTGATTCATTCGTGTGACACTAGTTATAGATTCCGCTGCTTCACTTCAGGTTTACTGTATCCCTTGGACCTTCTTATTGTCGTTGAGACATAGAAATTGCATCGGAATTAAATACAAAAGGACAATGCCGACTTAAGTACAAGAAGACTGACTCTTCCCACTGTCTATGTTTTGAACCATTCCTGTTACACTAGTTATAGATTCCGATGCTTCACTTCAGGTTTACTGTATCCCTTGGTCCTTCTTATTGACGATGAAACACAGAAATTGCATCGGAATTAAATACAAAAGGCGCAATTCCGACTTATGTACAAGAAGACTGACTCTTCTTACTGACTATGTTTTGAACCATTCCTGTGACACTAGCTATAGACTCTGATGCTTCACTTTAGGTTTATTGTATCCCTTGGACCTTCTTATTGACGATGAAACACTGAAATTGCATCGGAATTAAATACAAAAGGCACAATGCCGACTTTAGTACAAGAAGACTGACTCTTCTTACTGAGTATGTTTGATTCATTCCTGTGACTCTAGTTATAAATTCCGTTGCCTCACTTCAGCGTTACTGTATCCCTTGGACCTTCTTATTGACGATGAAACACTGAAACTGCATCGAAATTAAATACAAAAGGCACAATGCCGACTTAAGTACAAGAAGACTGACTCTTCTTACTGACTATAATTTGAACCATTCCTGTGGCACCAGTTATAGATTCCGATGCTTCAGTTAAGGTTTACTGTATCCCTTGGATCTTCTTATTGACGATGAAACACAGCAATTGCATCGGAATTAAATAGAAAAGGCACAATGCCGACTTAAGTGCAAGAAGACTGACTCTTCCTACTGTCTATGTTTTGAACCATTCCTGTGGCACTACTTATAGATTCCGATGCTTCACTCCAGGTTAACTGTATCCCTTGGACCTTCTTATTGACGATGCAACACAGAAATTGCATCGGAATTAAATACAAAAGTCACAATGCCGACTTAAGTACATGAAGACTGACTCTTCTTACTGACTATGTTTTGAACCATTCCTGTGACACTAGTTATAGATTCCGATGCTTCACTTCAGGTTTACTGTATCCCTCTGACCTTCTTACTGACGATGAAACACAGAAATTGCATCGGAATTAAATACAAAAGGCACAATTCCGATTTAAGTACAAGAAGACTGACTCTTCTTACTGACTATAATTTGAACCATTCCTGTGGCACTAGTTATAGATTCCGATGCTTCACTTCAGGTTTACTGTATCCCTTGGATCTTCTTATTGACGATGAAACACAGCAATTGCATCGGAAATAAATAGAAAAGGCACAATGCCGACTTAAGTGCAAGAAGACTGACTCTTCCTACTGTCTATGTTTTGAACCATTCCTGTGGCACTACTTATAGTTTCCGATGCTTCACTCCAGGTTAACTGTATCCCTTGGACCTTCTTATTGACGATGAAACACAGAAATTGCATCGGAATTAAATACAAAAGTCACAATGCCGACTTAAGTACAAGAAGACTGACTCTTCTTACTGACTATGTATTGAACCATTCCTGTGACACTAGTTATAGATTCCGATGCTTCACTTCAGGTTTACTGTATCCCTCTGACCTTCCTATTGACGATGAAACACAGAAATTGCATCGGAATTAAATACAAAATTCACAATTCCGAATTAAGTACAAGAAGACTGACTCTTCTTACTGTCTATGTCTTGAACCATTCATGTGACGCTAGTTATAGATTCCGATGGTTCACTCCAGGTTTACTGTATCCCTTGGACCTTCTTATTGACGATGAAACACTGAAATTGCATCGGAATTAAATACTTAAGGCACAATGGCGACTTAAGTACAAGAAGTTTGACTCTTCTTACTGATTATGATTTGAACCATTCATGTGCCACTAGTTATAGATTCCGTTGCTTCACTTCAGGTATACTGTATCCCTTGGACCTTCTTATTGACGATGAAACACAGATATTGCATCGGAAATAAATACAAATGGCACAATGCCGACTGAAGTACAAGAAGACTGAGTCTTCTTACTGACTATGTTTTCAACCATTCCTGTGACACTAGTTATAGATTCTGATGCTTCACTTCAGGTTTACTGTGTCCCTTGGACCTTCTTATTGACGATGAAACACAGAAATTGCATCGGAATTACATACAAAAGGCACAAAGCCGACTTAAGTACAAGAAGACTGACTCTTCTTACTGACTATGTTTTGAACCATTCCTGTGACACTAGTTACAGATTCCGATGCTTGACTTCAGATTTACTGTATGCCTCTGACCATCTTATACACGATGAAACACAGAAATTGCATCGGAATTAAATACTAAAGGCACAATGCCGACTTCAGTACAAGAATACTGACTCTTCTTACTGTCTACGTTTTGAACCATCCCTGTGACACTAGTTATAGATTCCGATGCTTCACTTCAGGTATACTGTATCCCTTGGCCCTTCTTATTCACGATGAAACACTGAAATTGCATCGGAATTGAATACAAAAGGCACAATGCCGATTTTAGTACAAGAAGACTGACTCTTCTTACTAACTATGTTTTGATTCATTCGTGTGACACTAGTTATAGATTCCGCTGCTTCACTTCAGGTTTACTGTATCCCTTGGACCTTCTTATTGTCGATGAGACATAGAAATTGCATCGGAATTAAATACAAAAGGACAATGCCGACTTAAGTACAAGAAGACTGACTCTTCCCACTGTCTATGTTTTGAACCATTCCTGTTACACTAGTTATAGATTCCGATGCTTCACTTCAGGTTTACTGTATCCCTTGGTCCTTCTTATTGACGATGAAACACAGAAATTGCATCGGAATTAAATACAAAAGGCGCAATTCCGACTTATGTACAAGAAGACTGACTCTTCTTACTGACTATGTTTTGAACCATTCCTGTGACACTAGCTATAGACTCTGATGCTTCACTTTAGGTTTATTGTATCCCTTGGACCTTCTTATTGACGATGAAACACTGAAATTGCATCGGAATTAAATACAAAAGGCACAATGCCGACTTTAGTACAAGAAGACTGACTCTTCTTACTGAGTATGTTTGATTCATTCCTGTGACTCTAGTTATAGATTCCGTTGCCTCACTTCAGGTTTACTGTATCCCTTGGACCTTCTTATTGACGATGAAACACTGAAACTGCATCGAAATTAAATACAAAAGGCACAATGCCGACTTAAGTACAAGAAGACTGACTCTTCTTACTGACTATAATTTGAACCATTCCTGTGGCACCAGTTATAGATTCCGATGCTTCAGTTCAGGTTTACTGTATCCCTTGGATCTTCTTATTGACGATGAAACACAGCAATTGCATCGGAATTAAATAGAAAAGGCACAATGCCGACTTAAGTGCAAGAAGACTGACTCTTCCTACTGTCTATGTTTTGAACCATTCCTGTGGCACTACTTATAGATTCCGATGCTTCACTCCAGGTTAACTGTATCCCTTGGACCTTCTTATTGACGATGCAACACAGAAATTGCATCGGAATTAAATACAAAAGTCACAATGCCGACTTAAGTACATGAAGACTGACTCTTCTTACTGACTATGTTTTGAACCATTCCTGTGACACTAGTTATAGATTCCGATGCTTCACTTCAGGTTTACTGTATCCCTCTGACATTCTTACTGACGATGAAACACAGAAATTGCATCGGAATTAAATACAAAACGCACAATTCCGATTTAAGTACAAGAAGACTGACTCATCTAACTGTCTATGATTTGAACCATTCATGTTACACTAGTTATAGATTCCAATGCTTCACTCCAGGTTTACTGTATCCCTTGGACCATCTTGTTGACGATGAAACACAGAAATTGCGTCGGAAATAAATACAAAAGGCACAATGGCGACTTAAGTACAAGAAGTCTGACTCTTCTTATTTACTATGATTTGAACCATTCATGTGACACTAGTTATAGATTCCGGTGCTTGACTTCAGGTTTACTGTATCCCTTGGACCTTCTTATTGACGATGAAACACAGAAATTGCATCGGAAATAAATACAAAGTCACAATGCCGACTTAAGTACAAGAAGACTGGCTCTTCTTACTGACTATGTTTTGAACCATTCCTGTGACACTAGTTATAGATTCCGATGCTTCACTTCAGGTTTACCGTATCCCTTGGACGCTCTTATTGACGATGAAACACAGAAATTGCATCGGAATTAAATACAAAAGGCACAATTCCGACTTATGTACAAGAAGACTGACTCTTCTTACTGACTATGTTTTGAACCATTCCTGTGACACTAGCTATAGACTCTGATGCTTCACTTTAGGTTTATTGTATCCCTTGGACCTTCTTATTGAAGATGAAACACAGAAATTGCTTCGGAATAAAATACAAGAGGTACAATGCCGACTTAACCACCAGAATACTGACTCTTCTTACTGTCTATGTTTTGAACCATCCCTGTGACACTAGTTTTAGATTCCGTTGCCTCACTTCCGGTTTTCTGTATCCCTTGGACCTTCTTATTGACGATGAAACACTGAAATTGCATCGGAATTAAATACAAAAGGCACAATGCCGACTTAAGTACAAGAAGACTGACTCTTCTTACTGACTATAATTTGAACCATTCCTGTGGCACTAGTTATAGATTCCGATGCTTCACTTCAGGTTTACTGTATCCCTTGGATCTTCTTATTGACGATGAAACACAGCAATTGCATCGGAAATAAATAGAAAAGGCACAATGCCGACTTAAGTGCAAGAAGACTGACTCTTCCTACTGTCTATGTTTTGAACCATTCCTGTGGCACTACTTATAGTTTCCGATGCTTCACTCCAGGTTAACTGTATCCCTTGGACCTTCTTATTGACGATGAAACACAGAAATTGCATCGGAATTAAATACAAAAGTCACAATGCCGACTTAAGTACAAGAAGACTGACTCTTCTTACTGCCTATGTATTGAACCATTCCTGTGACACTAGTTATAGATCCCGATGCTTCACTTCAGGTTTACTGTATCCCTCTGACCTTCTTACTGACGATGAAACACGGAAATTGCATTGGAATTAAATACAAAAGGCACAATTCCGAATTAAGTACAAGAAGACTGACTCATCTTACTGTCTATGATTTGAACCATTCATGTGACACTAGTTATAGATTCCAATGCTTCACTCCAGGTTTACTGTATCCCTTGGACCTTATTATTGACGATGAAACACAGAAATTGCTTCGGAATTAAATACAAAAGGCACAATGGCGACTTAAGTACAAGAAGTCTGACTCTTCTTACTTACTATGATTTGAACCATTCATGTGACACTAGTTATAGATTCCAGTGCTTGACTTCAGGTTTACTGTATCCCTTGGACCTTCTTATTGAAGATGAAACACAGAAATAGCATCGGAATTAAATACAAAAGGCACAAAGCCGACTTAAGTACAAGAAGACTGACTCTTCTTACTGACTATGTTTTGAGCCATTCTTGTGACACAAGTTATAGATTCCGATGCTTCACTCCAGGTTTACTGTATCCCTTGGACCTTCTTATTGACGATGAACCACAGAAATTGCATCGGAATTAAATAAAAATGGCACAATGCCGACTTAAGTACAAGAAGACTGACGCTAGTTACTGTCTATGTTTTGAACCATTCCTGTGACACTAGTTATAGATTACGATGCTTCACTACAGGTTTACTGTATCCCTTGGACCTTCTTATTGACGATGGAACACAGAAATTGCATCGGAATTAAATACATAAGGCACAATGGCGACTTAAGTACAAGAAGTCTGACTCTTCTTACTGACTATGATTTGAACCATTCATGTGACACTAGTTATAGATTCCGGTGCTTCACTTCAGGTTTACTGTATCCCTTGGACCTTCTTATTGACGATGAAACACAGAAATTGCATCGGAAATAAATACAAATGGCACAATGCCGACTGAAGTACAAGAAGACTGAGTCTTCTTACTGACTATGTTTTGAACCATTCCTGTGACACTAGTTATAGATTCTGATGCTTCACTTCAGGTTTGCTGTGTCCCTTGGACCTTCTTATTGACGATGAAACACAGAAATTGAATCGGAATTAAATACAAAAGGCACAAAGCCGACTTAAGTACAAGAAGACTGACTCTTCTTACTGACTATGTTTTGAACCATTCCTGTGACACTAGTTACAGATTCCGATGCTTGACTTCAGATTTACTGTATGCCTCTGACCATCTTATACACGATGAAACACAGAAATTGCATCGGAATTAAATACTAAAGGCACAATGCCGACTTAAGTACAAGAATACTGACTCTTCTTACTGACTATGTTTTGAGCCATTCTTGTGACACTAGTTATAGATTCCGATGCTTCACTCCAGGTTTACTGTATCCCTTGGCCCTTCTTATTGACGATGAAACACTGAAATTGCATCGGAATTGAATACAAAAGGCACAATGCCGATTTTAGTACAAGAAGACTGACTCTTCTTACTAACTATGTTTTGATTCATTCGTGTGACACTAGTTATAGATTCCGCTGCTTCACTTCAGGTTTACTGTATCCCTTGGACCTTCTTATTGTCGATGAGACATAGAAATTGCATCGGAAATAAATACAACAGGCACAATGCCGACTTAAGTGCAAGAAGACTGACTCTTCCTACTGTCTATGTTTTGAACCATTCCTGTGGCACTACTTATAGATTCCGATGCTTCACTCCAGGTTAACTGTATCCCTTGGACCTTCTTATTGACGATGCAACACAGAAATTGCATCGGAATTAAATACAAAAGTCACAATGCCGACTTAAGTACATGAAGACTGACTCTTCTTACTGACTATGTTTTGAACCATTCCTGTGACACTAGTTATAGATTCCGATGCTTCACTTCAGGTTTACTGTATCCCTCTGACCTTCTTACTGACGATGAAACACAGAAATTGCATCGGAATTAAATACAAAAGGCACAATTCCGATTTAAGTACAAGAAGACTGACTCATCTAACTGTCTATGATTTGAACCATTCATGTTACACTAGTTATAGATTCCAATGCTTCACTCCAGGTTTACTGTATCCCTTGGACCATCTTGTTGACGATGAAACACAGAAATTGCGTCGGAATTAAATACAAAAGGCACAATGGCGACTTAAGTACAAGAAGTCTGACTCTTCTTATTTACTATGATTTGAACCATTCATGTGACACTAGTTATAGATTCCGGTGCTTGACTTCAGGTTTACTGTATCCCTTGGACCTTCTTATTGACGATGAAACACAGAAATTGCATCGGAAATAAATACAAAGTCACAATGCCGACTTAAGTACAAGAAGACTGGCTCTTCTTACTGACTATGTATTGAACCATTCCTGTGACACTAGTTATAGATTCCGATGCTTCACTTCAGGTTTACCGTATCCCTTGGACCCTCTTATTGACGATGAAACACAGAAATTGCATCGGAATTAAATACAAAAGGCACAATTCCGACTTATGTACAAGAAGACTGACTCTTCTTACTGACTATGTTTTGAACCATTCCTGTGACACTAGCTATAGACTCTGATGCTTCACTTTAGGTTTATTGTATCCCTTGGACCTTCTTATTGAAGATGAAACACAGAAATTGCTTCGGAATAAAATACAAAAGGTACAATGCCGACTTAACCACCAGAATACTGACTCTTCTTACTGTCTATGTTTTGAACCATCCCTGTGACACTAGTTTTAGATTCCGTTGCCTCACTTCCGGTTTTCTGTATCCCTTGGACCTTCTTATTGACGATGAAACACTGAAATTGCATCGGAATTAAATACAAAAGGCACAATGCCGACTTAAGTACAAGAAGACTGACTCTTCTTACTGACTATAATTTGAACCATTCCTGTGGCACTAGTTATAGATTCCGATGCTTCACTTCAGGTTTACTGTATCCCTTGGATCTTCTTATTGACGATGAAACACAGCAATTGCATCGGAAATAAATAGAAAAGGCACAATGCCGACTTAAGTGCAAGAAGACTGACTCTTCCTACTGTCTATGTTTTGAACCATTCCTGTGGCACTACTTATAGTTTCCGATGCTTCACTCCAGGTTAACTGTATCCCTTGGACCTTCTTATTGACGATGAAACACAGAAATTGCATCGGAATTAAATACAAAAGTCACAATGCCGACTTAAGTACAAGAAGACTGACTCTTCTTACTGACTATGTATTGAACCATTCCTGTGACACTAGTTATAGATTCCGATGCTTCACTTCAGGTTTACTGTATCCCTCTGACCTTCCTATTGACGATGAAACACAGAAATTGCATCGGAATTAAATACAAAATTCACAATTCCGAATTAAGTACAAGAAGACTGACTCTTCTTACTGTCTATGTCTTGAACCATTCATGTGACGCTAGTTATAGATTCCGATGGTTCACTCCAGGTTTACTGTATCCCTTGGACCTTCTTATTGACGATGAAACACTGAAATTGCATCGGAATTAAATACTTAAGGCACAATGGCGACTTAAGTACAAGAAGTTTGACTCTTCTTACTGATTATGATTTGAACCATTCATGTGCCACTAGTTATAGATTCCGTTGCTTCACTTCAGGTATACTGTATCCCTTGGACCTTCTTATTGACGATGAAACACAGATATTGCATCGGAAATAAATACAAATGGCACAATGCCGACTGAAGTACAAGAAGACTGAGTCTTCTTACTGACTATGTTTTCAACCATTCCTGTGACACTAGTTATAGATTCTGATGCTTCACTTCAGGTTTACTGTGTCCCTTGGACCTTCTTATTGACGATGAAACACAGAAATTGCATCGGAATTACATACAAAAGGCACAAAGCCGACTTAAGTACAAGAAGACTGACTCTTCTTACTGACTATGTTTTGAACCATTCCTGTGACACTAGTTACAGATTCCGATGCTTGACTTCAGATTTACTGTATGCCTCTGACCATCTTATACACGATGAAACACAGAAATTGCATCGGAATTAAATACTAAAGGCACAATGCCGACTTCAGTACAAGAATACTGACTCTTCTTACTGTCTATGTTTTGAACCATCCCTGTGACACTAGTTATAGATTCCGATGCTTCACTTCAGGTATACTGTATCCCTTGGCCCTTCTTATTCACGATGAAACACTGAAATTGCATCGGAATTGAATACAAAAGGCACAATGCCGATTTTAGTACAAGAAGACTGACTCTTCTTACTAACTATGTTTTGATTCATTCGTGTGACACTAGTTATAGATTCCGCTGCTTCACTTCAGGTTTACTGTATCCCTTGGACCTTCTTATTGTCGATGAGACATAGAAATTGCATCGGAATTAAATACAAAAGGACAATGCCGACTTAAGTACAAGAAGACTGACTCTTCCCACTGTCTATGTTTTGAACCATTCCTGTTACACTAGTTATAGATTCCGATGCTTCACTTCAGGTTTACTGTATCCCTTGGTCCTTCTTATTGACGATGAAACACAGAAATTGCATCGGAATTAAATACAAAAGGCGCAATTCCGACTTATGTACAAGAAGACTGACTCTTCTTACTGACTATGTTTTGAACCATTCCTGTGACACTAGCTATAGACTCTGATGCTTCACTTTAGGTTTATTGTATCCCTTGGACCTTCTTATTGACGATGAAACACTGAAATTGCATCGGAATTAAATACAAAAGGCACAATGCCGACTTTAGTACAAGAAGACTGACTCTTCTTACTGAGTATTTTTGATTCATTCCTGTGACTCTAGTTATAGATTCCGTTGCCTCACTTCAGGTTTACTGTATCCCTTGGACCTTCTTATTGACGATGAAACACTGAAACTGCATCGAAATTAAATACAAAAGGCACAATGCCGACTTAAGTACAAGAAGACTGACTCTTCTTACTGACTATAATTTGAACCATTCCTGTGGCACCAGTTATAGATTCCGATGCTTCAGTTCAGGTTTACTGTATCCCTTGGATCTTCTTATTGACGATGAAACACAGCAATTGCATCGGAATTAAATAGAAAAGGCACAATGCCGACTTAAGTGCAAGAAGACTGACTCTTCCTACTGTCTATGTTTTGAACCATTCCTGTGGCACTACTTATAGATTCCGATGCTTCACTCCAGGTTAACTGTATCCCTTGGACCTTCTTATTGACGATGCAACACAGAAATTGCATCGGAATTAAATACAAAAGTCACAATGCCGACTTAAGTACATGAAGACTGACTCTTCTTACTGACTATGTTTTGAACCATTCCTGTGACACTAGTTATAGATTCCGATGCTTCACTTCAGGTTTACTGTATCCCTCTGACATTCTTACTGACGATGAAACACAGAAATTGCATCGGAATTAAATACAAAACGCACAATTCCGATTTAAGTACAAGAAGACTGACTCATCTAACTGTCTATGATTTGAACCATTCATGTTACACTAGTTATAGATTCCAATGCTTCACTCCAGGTTTACTGTATCCCTTGGACCATCTTGTTGACGATGAAACACAGAAATTGCGTCGGAAATAAATACAAAAGGCACAATGGCGACTTAAGTACAAGAAGTCTGACTCTTCTTATTTACTATGATTTGAACCATTCATGTGACACTAGTTATAGATTCCGGTGCTTGACTTCAGGTTTACTGTATCCCTTGGACCTTCTTATTGACGATGAAACACAGAAATTGCATCGGAAATAAATACAAAGTCACAATGCCGACTTAAGTACAAGAAGACTGGCTCTTCTTACTGACTATGTTTTGAACCATTCCTGTGACACTAGTTATAGATTCCGATGCTTCACTTCAGGTTTACCGTATCCCTTGGACCCTCTTATTGACGATGAAACACAGAAATTGCATCGGAATTAAATACAAAAGGCACAATTCCGACTTATGTACAAGAAGACTGACTCTTCTTACTGACTATGTTTTGAACCATTCCTGTGACACTAGCTATAGACTCTGATGCTTCACTTTAGGTTTATTGTATCCCTTGGACCTTCTTATTGAAGATGAAACACAGAAATTGCTTCGGAATAAAATACAAAAGGTACAATGCCGACTTAACCACCAGAATACTGACTCTTCTTACTGTCTATGTTTTGAACCATCCCTGTGACACTAGTTTTAGATTCCGTTGCCTCACTTCCGGTTTTCTGTATCCCTTGGACCTTCTTATTGACGATGAAACACTGAAATTGCATCGGAATTAAATACAAAAGGCACAATGCCGACTTAAGTACAAGAAGACTGACTCTTCTTACTGACTATAATTTGAACCATTCCTGTGGCACTAGTTATAGATTCCGATGCTTCACTTCAGGTTTACTGTATCCCTTGGATCTTCTTATTGACGATGAAACACAGCAATTGCATCGGAAATAAATAGAAAAGGCACAATGCCGACTTAAGTGCAAGAAGACTGACTCTTCCTACTGTCTATGTTTTGAACCATTCCTGTGGCACTACTTATAGTTTCCGATGCTTCACTCCAGGTTAACTGTATCCCTTGGACCTTCTTATTGACGATGAAACACAGAAATTGCATCGGAATTAAATACAAAAGTCACAATGCCGACTTAAGTACAAGAAGACTGACTCTTCTTACTGCCTATGTATTGAACCATTCCTGTGACACTAGTTATAGATCCCGATGCTTCACTTCAGGTTTACTGTATCCCTCTGACCTTCTTACTGACGATGAAACACGGAAATTGCATTGGAATTAAATACAAAAGGCACAATTCCGAATTAAGTACAAGAAGACTGACTCATCTTACTGTCTATGATTTGAACCATTCATGTGACACTAGTTATAGATTCCAATGCTTCACTCCAGGTTTACTGTATCCCTTGGACCTTATTATTGACGATGAAACACAGAAATTGCTTCGGAATTAAATACAAAAGGCACAATGGCGACTTAAGTACAAGAAGTCTGACTCTTCTTACTTACTATGATTTGAACCATTCATGTGACACTAGTTATAGATTCCAGTGCTTGACTTCAGGTTTACTGTATCCCTTGGACCTTCTTATTGAAGATGAAACACAGAAATAGCATCGGAATTAAATACAAAAGGCACAAAGCCGACTTAAGTACAAGAAGACTGACTCTTCTTACTGACTATGTTTTGAGCCATTCTTGTGACACAAGTTATAGATTCCGATGCTTCACTCCAGGTTTACTGTATCCCTTGGACCTTCTTATTGACGATGAACCACAGAAATTGCATCGGAATTAAATAAAAATGGCACAATGCCGACTTAAGTACAAGAAGACTGACGCTACTTACTGTCTATGTTTTGAACCATTCCTGTGACACTAGTTATAGATTACGATGCTTCACTACAGGTTTACTGTATCCCTTGGACCTTCTTATTGACGATGGAACACAGAAATTGCATCGGAATTAAATACATAAGGCACAATGGCGACTTAAGTACAAGAAGTCTGACTCTTCTTACTGACTATGATTTGAACCATTCATGTGACACTAGTTATAGATTCCGGTGCTTCACTTCAGGTTTACTGTATCCCTTGGACCTTCTTATTGACGATGAAACACAGAAATTGCATCGGAAATAAATACAAATGGCACAATGCCGACTGAAGTACAAGAAGACTGAGTCTTCTTACTGACTATGTTTTGAACCATTCCTGTGACACTAGTTATAGATTCTGATGCTTCACTTCAGGTTTGCTGTGTCCCTTGGACCTTCTTATTGACGATGAAACACAGAAATTGAATCGGAATTAAATACAAAAGGCACAAAGCCGACTTAAGTACAAGAAGACTGACTCTTCTTACTGACTATGTTTTGAACCATTCCTGTGACACTAGTTACAGATTCCGATGCTTGACTTCAGATTTACTGTATGCCTCTGACCATCTTATACACGATGAAACACAGAAATTGCATCGGAATTAAATACTAAAGGCACAATGCCGACTTAAGTACAAGAATACTGACTCTTCTTACTGACTATGTTTTGAGCCATTCTTGTGACACTAGTTATAGATTCCGATGCTTCACTCCAGGTTTACTGTATCCCTTGGCCCTTCTTATTGACGATGAAACACTGAAATTGCATCGGAATTGAATACAAAAGGCACAATGCCGATTTTAGTACAAGAAGACTGACTCTTCTTACTAACTATGTTTTGATTCATTCGTGTGACACTAGTTATAGATTCCGCTGCTTCACTTCAGGTTTACTGTATCCCTTGGACCTTCTTATTGTCGATGAGACATAGAAATTGCATCGGAAATAAATACAACAGGCACAATGCCGACTTAAGTACAAGAAGACTGACTCTTCCCACTGTCTATGTTTTGAACCATTCCTGTTACACTAGTTATAGATTCCGATGCTTCACTTCAGGTTTACTGTATCCCTTGGACCTTCTTATTGACGATGAAACACAGAAATTGCATCGGAATTAAATACAAAAGGCGCAATTCCGACTTATGTACAAGAAGACTGACTCTTCTTACTGACTATGATTTGAACCATTCCTGTGACACTAGCTATAGACTCTGATGCTTCACTTTAGGTTTATTGTATCCCTTGGACCTTCTTATTGACGATGAAACACTGAAATTGCATCGGAATTAAATACAAAAGGCACAATGCCGACTTTAGTACAAGAAGACTGACTCTTCTTACTGAGTATGTTTGATTCATTCCTGTGACACTAGTTATAGATTCCGCTGCTTCACTTAAGGTTTACTGTATCCCTTGGACCTTCTTATTGACGATGAAACATAGAAATTGCATCGGAATTAAATACAAAAGGCACAATGCCGACTTAAGTACAAGAAGACTGACTCTTCTTACTGCCTATGTTTTGAACCATTCCTGTGGCACTAGTTATAGATTCCGATGCTTCAGTTCAGGTTTACTGTATCCCTCTGACCTTCTTATTGAAGATGAAACACAGAAATTGCATCGGAATTAAATACAAAAGGCAAATTCCGACTTATGTACAAGAAGACTGACTCTTCTTACTGACCATGTTTTGAACCATTCCTGTGACACTAGCTATAGACTCTGATGCTTCACTTTAGGTTTATTGTATCCCTTGAACCTTCTAATTGAAGATGAAACACAGAAATTGCTTCGGAATTAAATACAAAAGGCACAATGCCGACTTAAGTACAGGAATACTGACACTTCTTACTGTCTATGTTTTGAATCATCCCTGTGACACTAGTTATAGATTCCGATGCTTCACTTCAGGTTTACTGTATCCCTTGGTCCTTCATATTGACGATGAAACACTGAAATTGCATCGGAATTAAATAGAAAACGCACAATGCCGATTTTAGTACAAGAAGACTGACTCTTCTTACTGACTATGTTTTGATTCATTCCTGTGACACTAGTTATAGATTCCGCTGCTTCACTTCAGGTTTACTGTATCCCTTGGACCTTCTTATTGACGATGAAACATAGAAATTGCATCGGAATCAAATACAAAGGGCACAATGCCGACTTAAGTACTAGAAGACTGACTCTTCCCACTCTCTATGTTTTGAACCATTCCTGTTACACTAGTTATAGATTCCGATTCTTCACTTCAGGTCTACTGTATCCCTTGGATCTTCTTATTGACGATGAAACACAGCAATTGCATCGGAATTAAATAGAAAAGGCACAATGCCGACTTAAGTACAAGAAGACTGACTCTTCCTACTGACTATGATTTGAACCATTCCTGTGACACTAGCTATGGACTCTGATGCTTCACTTTAGGTTTATTGTATCCCTTGGACCTTCTTATTGAAGATGAAACACAGAAATTGCTTCGGAATTAAATACAAACGGCACAATGCAGACTTAAGTACAAGAATACTGACTCTTCTTACTGTCTATGTTTTGAACCATACCTGTGACACTAGTTATAGATTCCGTTGCTTCACTTCAGGTTTACTGTATCCCTTGGACCTTCTTATTGACAATGAAACACTGAAATTGCATCGGAAAATAAATACAAAAGGCACAATGCCGACTTTAGTACAAGAACACTGACTCTTCTTACTGAGTATGCTTTATTCATTCCTGTGACACTAGTTATAGATTCCGCTGCTTCACTTCAGGTTTACTGTATCCCTTGGACCTTCTTATTGACGATGAAACATAGAAATTGCATCGGAATTAAATACAAAAGACATAATGCCGACTTAAGTACAAGAAGACTGACTCTTCTTACTGACTATTTTTGAACCATTCCTGTGGCACTAGTTATAGATTCCGATGCTTCACTTCAGGTTTACTGTATCCCTTGGATCTTCTTATTGACGATGAAACACAGCAATTGCATCGGAATTAAATAGAAAAGGCACAATGCCGACTTAAGTGCAAGAAGACTGACTCTTCCTACTGTCTATGTTTTGAACCATTCCTGTGACACTAGCTATAGACTCTGATGCTTCACTTTAGGTTTATTGTATCCCTTGAACCTTCTTATTGAAGATGAAACAGAGAAATTGCTTCGGAATTAAATACAAAAGGCACAATGCCGACTTAAGTACAGGAATACTGACTCTTCTTACTGTCTATGTTTTGAATCATCCCTGTGACACTAGTTATAGATTCCGATGCTTCACTTCAGGTTTACTGTATCCCTTGGTCCTTCATATTGACGATGAAACACTGAAATTGCATCGGAATTAAATAGAAAACGCACAATGCCGATTTTAGGACAAGAAGACTGACTCTTCTTACTGACTATGATTTGATTCATTCCTGTGACACTAGTTACAGATTCCGCTGCTTCACTTCAGGTTTACTGTATCCCTTGGACCTTCTTATTGACGATGAAACACAGCAATTGCATCGGAATTAAATAGAAATAGCACAATGCCGACTTAAGTGCAAGAAGACTGACTCTTCCTACTGTCTATGTTTTGAACCATTCCTGTGGCACTACTTATAGATTCCGATGCTTCACTTCAGGTTAACTGTATCCCTTGGACCTTCTTATTGACGATGAAACACAGAAATTGCATCGGGATTAAATACAAAAGTCACAATGCCGACTTAAGTACAAGAAGACTGACTCTTCTTACTGACTATGTTTTGAACCATTCCTGTGACACTAGTTATAGATTCCGATGCTTCACTTCAGGTTTACTGTATCCCTCTGACCTTCTTACTGACGATGAAACACAGAAATTGCATCGGAATTAAATACAAAAGGCACAATTCCGAATTAAGTACAAGAAGACTGACTCTTCTTACTGTCTATGATTTTAACCATTCATGTGACACTAGTTATAGATTCCAATGCTTCGCTCCAGAATTACTATATCCATTGGACCTTCTTATTGACGATGAAACATAGAAATTGCATCGCAATTAAATACAAAAGGCACAATGCCGACTTAAGTACAAGTGGACTGACTCTTCTTACTGACTATGTTTTGAACCATTTTTGTGACACTAGTTATAGATTCCGATGCCTCACTCCAGGTTTACTATATCCCTTGGACCTTCTTATTGACGATGAAACATAGAAATTGCATCGGAATTAAATACAAAAGGCACAATGCCGACTTAAGTACAAGTGGACTGACTCTTCCTACTGTCTATGTTTTGAACCATTCCTGTGTCACTAGTTACAGATTCCGATGCGTCACTCCAGGTTTACTATATCCCTTGGACCTTCTTATTGACGATGAAACACAGAAATTGCATAGGAATTAAATAGAAAAGGCACAATGCCGACTTGAGTACAAGAAGACTGACTCTTCCTACTGTCTATGATTTGAACCATTCCTGTGACACTAGTTATAGATTCCGATGCTTCACTTCAGGTTTACTGTATCCCTCTGACCTTCTTATTGACGATGTAACACTGAAATTGCATCGGAATTAAAGTAAAAAGGCACAATGCCGACTTTAATACAAGAAGACTGACTCTTCCTACTGACTATGTTTTGATTCGTTCCTGTGACACTAGTTATAGATTCCGCTGCCTCACTCCAGGTTTACTGTATCCCTTGGACCTTCATATTGACGATGAATTACAGAAATTGCATAGGAATTAAATAGAAAAGGCACAATGCCGACTTAAGTACAAGAAGACTGACTCTTCCTACTGTCTATGTTTTGAACCATTTCTGTGACTCTAGTTATAGATTCCGGTGCTTCACTTCAGGTTTACTGTATCCCTCTGACCTTCTTATTGACGATGAAACACAGAAATTGCAACGGAATTAAATACAAAATTCACAATTCCGAATTAAGTACAAGAAGAATGACTCTTCTTATTGTCTATGTTTTGAACCATTCATGTGACGCTAGTTATAGATTCCGATGCTTCACTCCAGGTTTACTGTATCCCTTGGACCTTCGTATTGACGATGAAACACAGAAATTGCATCGGAATTTAATACAAAATGCACAATGGCGACTTAAGTACAAGAAGTCTGACTCTTCTTACTGACTATGATTTAAACCATTCCTGTGACACTAGTTATAGATTCCGGTATTCACTTCAGGTTTACTGTATCCCTTGGACCTTCATATTGACGATGAAACACAGAAATTGCATCGGAAATAAATACAAAAGGCAGAAAGCCGACTTAAGTACAAGAAGACTGACTCTTCTTACTGACTATGTTTTGAACCATTCCTGTGACACTAGTTATAGATTTCGATGCTTGACTGCAGATTTACTGTATGCCTCTGACCTTCTTATACACGATGAAACACAGAAATTGCATCGGAATTAAATACTAAAGGCACAATGCAGACTTAAGTACAAGAATACTGACTCTTCTTACTGTCTATGTTTTGAACCATACCTGTGACACTAGTTATAGATTCCGTTGCTTCACTTCAGGTTTACTGTATCCCTTGGACCTTCTTATTGACAATGAAACACTGAAATTGCATCGGAAAATAAATACAAAAGGCACAATGCCGACTTTAGTACAAGAACACTGACTCTTCTTACTGAGTATGCATTATTCATTCCTGTGACACTAGTTATAGATTCCGCTGCTTCACTTCAGGTTTACTGTATCCCTTGGACGTTCTTATTGACGATGAAACATAGAAATTGCATCGGAATTAAATACAAAAGACATAATGCCGACTTAAGTACAAGAAGACTGACTCTTCTTACTGACTATGTTTTGAACCATTCCTGTGGCACTAGTTATAGATTCCGATGCTTCACTTCAGGTTTACTGTATCCCTTGGATCTTCTTATTGACGATGAAACACAGCAATTGCATCGGAATTAAATAGAAAAGGCACAATGCCGACTTAAGTGCAAGAAGACTGACTCTTCCTACTGTCTATGTTTTGAACCATTCCTGTGACACTAGCTATAGACTCTGATGCTTCACTTTAGGTTTATTGTATCCCTTGAACCTTCTTATTGAAGATGAAACACAGAAATTGCTTCGGAATTAAATACAAAAGGCACAATGCCGACTTAAGTACAGGAATACTGACTCTTCTTACTGTCTATGTTTTGAATCATCCCTGTGACACTAGTTATAGATTCCGATGCTTCACTTCAGGTTTACTGTATCCCTTGGTCCTTCATATTGACGATGAAACACTAAAATTGCATCGGAATTAAATAGAAAACGCACAATGCCGATTTTAGTACAAGAAGACTGACTCTTCTTACTGACTATGATTTGATTCATTCCTGTGACACTAGTTACAGATTCCGCTGCTTCACTTCAGGTTTACTGTATCCCTTGGACCTTCTTATTGACGATGAAACACAGCAATTGCATCGGAATTAAATAGAAATAGCACAATGCCGACTTAAGTGCAAGAAGACTGACTCTTCCTACTGTCTATGTTTTGAACCATTCCTGTGGCACTACTTATAGATTCCGATGCTTCACTTCAGGTTAACTGTATCCCTTGGACCTTCTTATTGACGATGAAACACAGAAATTGCATCGGGATTAAATACAAAAGTCACAATGCCGACTTAAGTACAAGAAGACTGACTCTTCTTACTGACTATGTTTTGAACCATTCCTGTGACACTAGTTATAGATTCCGATGCTTCACTTCAGGTTTACTGTATCCCTCTGACCTTCTTACTGACGATGAAACACAGAAATTGCATCGGAATTAAATACAAAAGGCACAATTCCGAATTAAGTACAAGAAGACTGACTCTTCTTACTGTCTATGATTTTAACCATTCATGTGACACTAGTTATAGATTCCAATGCTTCACTCCAGAATTACTATATCCATTGGACCTTCTTATTGACGATGAAACATAGAAATTGCATCGCAATTAAATACAAAAGGCACAATGCCGACTTAAGTACAAGTGGACTGACTCTTCTTACTGACTATGTTTTGAACCATTTTTGTGACACTAGTTATAGATTCCGATGCTTCACTCCAGGTTTACTATATCCCTTGGACCTTCTTATTGACGATGAAACATAGAAATTGCATCGGAATTAAATACAAAAGGCACAATGCTGACTTAAGTACAAGTGGACTGACTCTTCCTACTGTCTATGTTTTGAACCATTCCTGTGTCACTAGTTACAGATTCCGATGCGTCACTCCAGGTTTACTATATCCCTTGGACCTTCTTATTGACGATGAAACACAGAAATTGCATAGGAATTAAATAGAAAAGGCACAATGCCGACTTGAGTACAAGAAGACTGACTCTTCCTACTGTCTATGATTTGAACCATTCCTGTGACACTAGTTATAGATTCCGATGCTTCACTTCAGGTTTACTGTATCCCTCTGACCTTCTTATTGACGATGTAACACTGAAATTGCATCCGAATTAAATACAAAAGGCACAATGCCGACTTTAATACAAGAAGACTGACTCTTCCTACTGACTATGTTTTGGTTCATTCCTGTGACACTAGTTATAGATTCCGCTGCTTCACTCCAGGTTTACTGTATCCCTTGGACCTTCATATTGACGATGAATTACAGAAATTGCATAGGAATTAAATAGAAAAGGCACAATGCCGACTTAAGTACAAGAAGACTGACTCTTCCTACTGTCTATGTTTTAAACCATATCTGTGACTCTAGTTATAGATTCCGGTGCTTCACTTCAGGTTTACTGTATCCCTCTGACCTTCTTATTGACGATGAAACACAGAAATTGCAACGGAATTAAATACAAAATTCACAATTCCGAATTAAGTACAAGAAGAATGACTCTTCTTACTGTCTATGTTTTGAACCATTCATGTGACGCTAGTTATAGATTCCGATGCTTCACTCCAGGTTTACTGTATCCCTTGGACCTTCGTATTGACGATGAAACACAGAAACTGCATCGGAATTTAATACAAAATGCACAATGGCGACTTAAGTACAAGAAGTCTGACTCTTCTTACTGACTATGATTTAAACCATTCCTGTGACACTAGTTATAGATTCTGGTGCTTCACTTCAGGTTTACTGTATCCCTTGGACCTTCTTATTGACGATGAAACACAGAAATTGCATCGGAAATAAATACAAAAGGCAGAAAGCCGACTTAAGTACAAGAAGACTGACTCTTCTTACTGACTATGTTTTGAACCATTCCTGTGACACTAGTTATAGATTTCGATGCTTGACTGCAGATTTACTGTATGCCTCTGACCTTCTTATACACGATGAAACACAGAAATTGCATCGGAATTAAATACTAAAGGCACAATGCCGAATTAAGTACAAGAAGACTTACTCTTCTTAATGTCGATGTTTTGAACCATTCCTGTGACACTAGTTATAGATTCCGAGCTTTACTCCAGGTTTACTGTATCCCTTGGACCTTCTTATTGACGATGAAACACAGAAATTGCATAGGAAATAAATAGAAAAGACACAATGCCGGCTTAAGTACAGGAAGACTGACTCTTCCTACTGTCTATGTTTTGAAACATTCCTGTGACACTAGTTATAGATTCCGGTGCTTCAGTTCTGGTTTACAGTATCCCTCTGACCTTCTTATTGACGATGAAACACAGAAATTGCATCGGAATTAAATACAAAAGGCGCAATTCCGACTTATGTACAAGAAGACTGACTCTTCTTACTGACCATGTTTTGAACCATTCCTGTAACACTAGCTATAGGCTCCGATGCTTCACTTTAGGTTTATTGTATCCCTTGAACCTTCTTATTGAAGATGAAACACAGAAATTGCTTCGGAATTAAATACAAAAGGCACAATGCCGACGTAAGTACAAGAATACTGACTCTTCTTACTGTCTATGTTTTGAACCATCCCTGTGACACTAGTTATAGATTCCGATGCTTCACTTCAGGTTTACTGTATCACTTGGACCTTCTTATTGACGATGAAACACTGAAATTGCATCGGAATTAAATACAAAAGGCACAATGCCGATTTTAGTACAAGAAGACTGACTCTTCTTACTGACTATGTTTTGATTCATTAATGTGACACTAGTTATAGATTCCGCTGCTTCACTTCAGGTTTACTGTATCCCTTGGACCTTCTTATTGACGATGAAACATAGAATTTGCATCGGAATTAAATACAAAAGGCACAATGCAGACTTAAGTACAAGAAGACTGACTCTTCCCACTGTCTATGTTTTGACCCATTCCTGTTACACTAGTTATAGATTCCGATGCTTCACTTTAGGTTTACTGTATCCCTTGGACCCTCTTATTGACGATGAAACACAGAAATTGCATCGGAATTAAATACAAAAGGCACAATTCCGACTTATGTACAAGAAGACTGACTCTTCTTACTGACTATGTTTTGAACCATTCCTGTGACACTAGCTATAGACTCTGATGCTTCACTTTAGGTTTATTGTATCCCTTGGACCTTCTTATTGATGATGAAACACAGAAATTGCTTCGGAATTAAATACAAAAGGCACAATGCCGACTTAAGCACAAGAATACTGACTCTTCTTACTGTCTATGTTTTGAACCATCCCTGTGACACTAGTTTTAGATTCCGTTGCCTCACTTCAGGTTTACTGTATCCCTTGGACCTTCTTATTGACGATGAAGCACTGAAATGGCATTGGAATTAAATACAAAAGGCACAATGCCGACTTAAGTACAAGAAGACTGACTCTTCTTACTGACTATAATTTGAACCATTCCTGTGGCACTAGTTATAGATTCCGATGCTTCACTTCAGGTTTACTGTATCCCTTGGACCTTCTTATTGACGATGAAACACAGAAATTGCATCGGAATTAAATACAAAAGGCACAATATCGACTTAAGTACAAGAAGTCTGACTCTTCTTACTGACTATGATTTGAACCATTCATGTGACACTAGTTATAGATTCCGGTACTTCACTTCAGGTTTACTGTATGCCTTGGACCTTCTTATTGACGATGAAACACAGAAATTGCATCGGAAATAAATACAAAAGGCACAATGCCGACTGAAGTACAAGAAGACTGACTCTTCTTACTGACTATGTTTTGAACCATTCCTGTGACACTAGTTATAGATTCTGATGCTTCACTTCAGGTTTACTGTGTCCCTTGGACCTTCTTATTGACAATGAAACACAGAAAATGCATCAGAAATAAATACAAAAGGCACAAAGCCGACTTAAGTACAAGAAGACTGACTCTTCTTACTGACTATGTTTTGAACCTTTCCTGTGACACTAGTTATAGATTTCGATGCTTGACTGCAGATTTACTGTATGCCTCTGACCTTCTTATACACGATGAAACACAGAAATTGCATCGGAATTAAATACTAAAGGCACAATGCCGAATTAAGTACAAGAAGACTGACTCTTCTTACTGACTATGTTTTGAACCATTCCTGTGACACTAGCTATAGACTCTGATGCTTCACTTTATGGTTATCGTATCCCTTGGACCTTCTTATTGAAGATAAAACACAGATATTGCTTCGGAATTAAATACAAAAGGCACAATGCCGACTTAAGCACAAGAATACTGACTCTTCTTACTGTCTATGCTTTGAACCATCTCTGTGACACTAGTTTTAGATTCCGTTGCCTCACTTCAGGTTTACTGTATCCCTTGGACCTTCTTATTGACGATGAAACACTGAAATGGCATCGGAATTAAATACAAAAGGCACAATGCCGACCTAAGTACAAGAAGACTGACTCTTCTTACTGACTATAATTTGAACCATTCCTGTGGCACTAGTTATAGGTTCCGATGCTTCACTTCAGGTTTACTGTATCCCTTGGATCTTCGTATTGACGATGACACACAGCAATTGCATCGGAATTAAATAGAAAAGGCACAATGCCGACTTAAGTGCAAGAAGACTGACTCTTCCTACTGTCTATGTTTTGAACCATTCCTGTGGCACTACTTATAGACTCCGATGCTTCACTCCAGGTTAACTGGATCCCTTGGACCTTCTTATTGACGATGAAACACAGCAATTGCGTCGGAATTAAATACAAAAGGCACAATTCCGACTTATGTACAAGAAGACTGACTCTTCTTACTGACCATGTTTTGAACCATTCCTGTAACACTAGCTATAGGCTCTGATGCTTCACTTTAGGTTTATTGTATCCCTTGAACCTTCTTATTGAAGATGAAACACAGAAATTGCTTCGGAATTAAATACAAAAGGCACAATGCCGACTTAAGTACAAGAATACTGACTCTTCTTACTGTCTATGTTTTGAACCATCCCTGTGACACTAGTTATAGATTCCGATGCTTCACTTCAGGTTTACTGTATCACTTGGACCTTCTTATTGACGATGAAACACTGAAATTGCATCGGAATTAAATACAAAAGGCACAATGCCGATTTTAGTACAAGAAGACTGACTCTTCTTACTGACTATGTTTTGATTCATTCCTGTGACACTAGTTATAGATTCCGCTGCTTCACTTCAGGTTTACTGTATCCCTTGGACCTTCTTATTGACGATGAAACATAGAATTTGCATCGGAATTAAATACAAAAGGCACAATGCCGACTTAAGTACAAGAAGACTGACTCTTCTTACTGACTATGTTTTGAACCTTTCCTGTGACACTAGCTATAGACTCTGATGCTTCACTTTAGGTTTATTGTATCCCTTGGACCTTCTTATTGATGATGAAACACAGAAATTGCTTCGGAATTAAATACAAAAGGCACAATGCCGACTTAAGCACAAGAATACTGACTCTTCTTACTGTCTATGTTTTGAACCATCCCTGTGACACTAGTTTTAGATTCCGTTGCCTCACTTCAGGTTTACTGTATCCCTTGGACCTTCTTATTGACGATGAAGCACTGAAATATCATCGGAATTAAATTCAAAAGGCACAATGCCGACTTAAGTACAAGAAGACTGACTCTTCTTACTGACTATAATTTGAACCATTCCTGTGGCACTAGTTATAGATTCCGATGCTTCACTTCAGGTTTACTGTAACCCTTGGACCTTCTTATTGACGATGAAACACAGAAATTACATCGGAATTAAATACAAAAGGCACAATGGCGACTTAAGTACAAGAAGTCTGACTCTTCTTACTGACTATGATTTGAACCATTCATGTGACACTAGTTATAGATTCCGGTACTTCACTTCAGGTTTACTGTATGCCTTGGACCTTCTTATTGACGATGAAACACAGAAATTGCATCGGAAATAAATACAAAAGGCACAATGCCGACTGAAGTACAAGAAGACTGACTCTTCTTACTGACTATGTTTTGAACCATTCCTGTGACACTAGTTATAGATTCTGATGCTTCACTTCAGGTTTACTGTGCCCCTTGGACCTTCTTATTGACGATGAAACACAGAAATTGCATCAGAAATAAATACAAAAGGCACAAAGCCGACTTAAGTACAAGAAGACTGACTCTTCTTACTGACTATGTTTTGAACCTTTCCTGTGACACTAGTTATAGATTTCGATGCTTGACTGCAGATTTACTGTATGCCTCTGACCTTCTTATACACGATGAAACACAGAAATTGCATCGGAATTAAATACTAAGGGCACAATGCCGAATTAAGTACAAGAAGACTGACTCTTCTTACTGTCGATGTTTTGAACCATTCCTGTGACACTAGTTATAGATTCCGAGCTTTACTCCAGGTTTACTGTATCCCTTGGACCTTCTTATTGACGATGAAACACAGAAATTTCATAGGAAATAAATAGAAAAGGCACAATGCCGGCTTAAGTACAGGAAGACTGACTCTTCCTACTGTCTATGTTTTGAAACATTCCTGTGACACTAGTTATAGATTCCGGTGCTTCAGTTCTGGTTTACAGTATCCCTCTGACCTTCTTATTGACGATGAAACACAGAAATTGCATCGGAATTAAATACAAAAGGCGCAATTCCGACTTATGTACAAGAAGACTGACTCTTCTTACTGACCATGTTTTGAACCATTCCTGTAACACTAGCTATAGGCTCCGATGCTTCACTTTAGGTTTATTGTATCCCTTGAACCTTCTTATTGAAGATGAAACACAGAAATTGCTTCGGAATTAAATACAAAAGGCACAATGCCGACGTAAGTACAAGAATACTGACTCTTCTTACTGTCTATGTTTTGAACCATCCCTGTGACACTAGTTATAGATTCCGATGCTTCACTTCAGGTTTACTGTATCACTTGGACCTTCTTATTGACGATGAAACACTGAAATTGCATCGGAATTAAATACAAAAGGCACAATGCCGATTTTAGTACAAGAAGACTGACTCTTCTTACTGACTATGTTTTGATTCATTCCTGTGACACTAGTTATAGATTCCGCTGCTTCACTTCAGGTTTACTGTATCCCTTGGACCTTCTTATTGACGATGAAACATAGAATTTGCATCGGAATTAAATACAAAAGGCACAATGCAGACTTAAGTACAAGAAGACTGACTCTTCCCACTGTCTATGATTTGAACCATTCCTGTTACACTAGTTATAGATTCCGATGCTTCACTTTAGGTTTACTGTATCCCTTGGACCCTCTTATTGACGATGAAACACAGAAATTGCATCGGAATTAAATACAAAAGGCACAATTCCGACTTATGTACAAGAAGACTGACTCTTCTTACTGACTATGTTTTGAACCATTCCTGTGACACTAGCTATAGACTCTGATGCTTCACTTTAGGTTTATTGTATCCCTTGGACCTTCTTATTGATGATGAAACACAGAAATTGCTTCGGAATTAAATACAAAAGGCACAATGCCGACTTAAGCACAAGAATACTGACTCTTCTTACTGTCTATGTTTTGAACCATCCCTGTGACACTAGTTTTAGATTCCGTTGCCTCACTTCAGGTTTACTGTATCCCTTGGACCTTCTTATTGACGATGAAGCACTGAAATGGCATTGGAATTAAATACAAAAGGCACAATGCCGACTTAAGTACAAGAAGACTGACTCTTCTTACTGACTATAATTTGAACCATTCCTGTGGCACTAGTTATAGATTCCGATGCTTCACTTCAGGTTTACTGTATCCCTTGGACCTTCTTATTGACGATGAAACACAGAAATTGCATCGGAATTAAATACAAAAGGCACAATATCGACTTAAGTACAAGAAGTCTGACTCTTCTTACTGACTATGATTTGAACCATTCATGTGACACTAGTTATAGATTCCGGTGCTTCACTTCAGGTTTACTGTATGCCTTGGACCTTCTTATTGACGATGAAACACAGAAATTGCATCGGAAATAAATACAAAAGGCACAATGCCGACTGAAGTACAAGAAGACTGACTCTTCTTACTGACTATGTTTTGAACCATTCCTGTGACACTAGTTATAGATTCTGATGCTTCACTTCAGGTTTACTGTGTCCCTTGGACCTTCTTATTGACAATGAAACACAGAAAATGCATCAGAAATAAATACAAAAGGCACAAAGCCGACTTAAGTACAAGAAGACTGACTCTTCTTACTGACTATGTTTTGAACCTTTCCTGTGACACTAGTTATAGATTTCGATGCTTGACTGCAGATTTACTGTATGCCTCTGACCTTCTTATACACGATGAAACACAGAAATTGCATCGGAATTAAATACTAAAGGCACAATGCCGAATTAAGTACAAGAAGACTGACTCTTCTTACTGACTATGTTTTGAACCATTCCTGTGACACTAGCTATAGACTCTGATGCTTCACTTTATGGTTATCGTATCCCTTGGACCTTCTTATTGAAGATAAAACACAGATATTGCTTCGGAATTAAATACAAAAGGCACAATGCCGACTTAAGCACAAGAATACTGACTCTTCTTACTGTCTATGCTTTGAACCATCTCTGTGACACTAGTTTTAGATTCCGTTGCCTCACTTCAGGTTTACTGTATCCCTTGGACCTTCTTATTGACGATGAAACACTGAAATGGCATCGGAATTAAATACAAAAGGCACAATGCCGACCTAAGTACAAGAAGACTGACTCTTCTTACTGACTATAATTTGAACCATTCCTGTGGCACTAGTTATAGGTTCCGATGCTTCACTTCAGGTTTACTGTATCCCTTGGATCTTCGTATTGACGATGAAACACAGCAATTGCATCGGAATTAAATAGAAAAGGCACAATGCCGACTTAAGTGCAAGAAGACTGACTCTTCCTACTGTCTATGTTTTGAACCATTCCTGTGGCACTACTTATAGACTCCGATGCTTCACTCCAGGTTAACTGGATCCCTTGGACCTTCTTATTGACGATGAAACACAGCAATTGCATCGGAATTAAATACAAAAGGCACAATTCCGACTTATGTACAAGAAGACTGACTCTTCTTACTGACCATGTTTTGAACCATTCCTGTAACACTAGCTATAGGCTCTGATGCTTCACTTTAGGTTTATTGTATCCCTTGAACCTTCTTATTGAAGATGAAACACAGAAATTGCTTCGGAATTAAATACAAAAGGCACAATGCCGACTTAAGTACAAGAATACTGACTCTTCTTACTGTCTATGTTTTGAACCATCCCTGTGACACTAGTTATAGATTCCGATGCTTCACTTCAGGTTTACTGTATCACTTGGACCTTCTTATTGACGATGAAACACTGAAATTGCATCGGAATTAAATACAAAAGGCACAATGCCGATTTTAGTACAAGAAGACTGACTCTTCTTACTGACTATGTTTTGATTCATTCCTGTGACACTAGTTATAGATTCCGCTGCTTCACTTCAGGTTTACTGTATCCCTTGGACCTTCTTATTGACGATGAAACATAGAATTTGCATCGGAATTAAATACAAAAGGCACAATGCCGACTTAAGTACAAGAAGACTGACTCTTCCCACTGTCTATGTTTTGAACCATTCCTGTTACACTAGTTATAGATTCCGATGCTTCACTTTAGGTTTACTGTATCCCTTGGACCCTCTTATTGACGATGAAACACAGAAATTGCATCGCAATTAAATACAAAAGGCACAATTCCGACTTATGTACAAGAAGACTGACTCTTCTTACTGACTATGTTTGAACCATTCCTGTGACACTAGCTATAGACTCTGATGCTTCACTTTAGGTTTATTGTATCCCTTGGACCTTCTTATTGATGATGAAACACAGAAATTGCTTCGGAATTAAATACAAAAGGCACAATGCCGACTTAAGCACAAGAATACTGACTCTTCTTACTGTCTATGTTTTGAACCATCCCTGTGACACTAGTTTTAGATTCCGTTGCCTCACTTCAGGTTTACTGTATCCCTTGGACCTTCTTATTGACGATGAAGCACTGAAATATCATCGGAATTAAATTCAAAAGGCACAATGCCGACTTAAGTACAAGAAGACTGACTCTTCTTACTGACTATAATTTGAACCATTCCTGTGGCACTAGTTATAGATTCCGATGCTTCACTTCAGGTTTACTGTAACCCTTGGACCTTCTTATTGACGATGAAACACAGAAATTACATCGGAATTAAATACAAAAGGCACAATGGCGACTTAAGTACAAGAAGTCTGACTCTTCTTACTGACTATGATTTGAACCATTCATGTGACACTAGTTATAGATTCCGGTGTTTCACTTCAGGTTTACTGTATCCCTTGGACCTTCTTATTGACGATGAAACACAGAAATTGCATCGGAAATAAATACAAAAGGCACAATGCCGACTGAAGTACAAGAAGACTGACTCTTCTTACTGACTATGTTTTGAACCATTCCTGTGACACTAGTTATAGATTCTGATGCTTCACTTCAGGTTTACTGTGCCCCTTGGACCTTCTTATTGACGATGAAACACAGAAATTGCATCAGAAATAAATACAAAAGGCACAAAGCCGACTTAAGTACAAGAAGACTGACTCTTCTTACTGACTATGTTTTGAACCTTTCCTGTGACACTAGTTATAGATTTCGATGCTTGACTGCAGATTTACTGTATGCCTCTGACCTTCTTATACACGATGAAACACAGAAATTGCATCGGAATTAAATACTAAGGGCACAATGCCGAATTAAGTACAAGAAGACTGACTCTTCTTACTGTCGATGTTTTGAACCATTCCTGTGACACTAGTTATAGATTCCGAGCTTTACTCCAGGTTTACTGTATCCCTTGGACCTTCTTATTGACGATGAAACACAGAAATTTCATAGGAAATAAATAGAAAAGGCACAATGCCGGCTTAAGTACAGGAAGACTGACTCTTCCTACTGTCTATGTTTTGAAACATTCCTGTGACACTAGTTATAGATTCCGGTGCTTCAGTTCAGGTTTACTGTATCCCTCTGACCTTCTTATTGACGATGAAACACAGAAATTGCATGGGAATTAAATACAAAAGGCACAATTCCGACTTATGTACAAGAAGACTGACTCTTCTTACTGACCATGATTTGAACCATTCCTGTAACACTAGCTATAGGCTCTGATGCTTCACTTTAGGTTTATTGTATCCCTTGAACCTTCTTATTGAAGATGAAACACAGAAATTGCTTCGGAATTAAATACAAAAGGCACTATGCCGACTTAAGTACAAGAATACTGACTCTTCTTACTGTCTATGTTTTGAACCATCCCTGTGACACTAGTTATAGATTCCGATGCTTCACTTCAGGTTTACTGTATCCCTTGGACCTTCTTATTGACGATGAAACACTGAAATTGCATCGGAATTAAATACAAAAGGCACAATGCCGATTTTAGTACAAGAAGACTGACTCTTCTTACTGACTATGTTTTGATTCATTCCTGTGACACTAGTTATAGATTCCGCTGCTTCACTTCAGGTTTACTGTATCCCTTGGACCTTCATATTGACGATGAAACATAGAATTTGCATCGGAATTAAATACAAAAGGCACAATGCCGACTTAAGTACAAGAAGACTGACACTTCTTACTGACTATGTTTTGAACCGTTCCTGTGACACTAGCTATAGACTCTGATGCTTCACTTTAGGGTTATTGTATCCCTTGGACCTTCTTATTGAAGATAAAACACAGATATTGCTTCGGAATTAAATACAAAAGGCACAATGCCGACTTAAGCACAAGAATACTGACTCTTCTTACTGTCTATGTTTTGAACCATCCCTGTGACACTAGTTTTTGATTCCGTTGCCTCACTTCAGGTTTACTGTATCCCTTGGACCTTCTTATTGACGATGAAACACTGAAATGGCATCGGAATTAAATACAAAAGGCACAATGCCGACTTAAGTACAAGAAGACTGACTCTTCTTACTGACTATAATTTGAACCATTCCTGTGGCACTAGTTATAGGTTCCGATGCTTCACTTCAGGTATACTTTATCCCTTGGATCTTCTTATTGACGATGAAACACAGCAATTGCATCGGAATTAAATAGAAAAGGCACAATGCCGACTTAAGTGCAAGAAGACTGACTCTTCCTACTGTCTATGTTTTGAACCATTCCTGTGGCACTACTTATAGACTCCGATGCTTCACTCCAGGTAAACTGTATCCCTTGGACCTTCTTATTGACGATGAAACACAGAAATTGCATCGGAATTAAATACAAAAGTCACAATGCCGACTTAAGTACAAGAAGACTGACTCTTCTTACTGACTATGTTTTGGACCATTCCTGTGACACTAGTTATAGATTCCGATGCTTCACTTCAGGTTTACTGTATCCCTCTGACCTTCTTACTGACGATGAAACACAGAAATTGCATCGGAATTAAATACAAAATGCACAATTCCGAATTAAGTACAAGAAGACTGACTCATCTTACTGTCTATGATTTGAACCATTCATGTGACACTAGTTATAGATTCCAATGCTTCACTCCAGGTTTACTGTATCCCTTGGACCTTCTTATTGACGATGAAACACAGAAATTGCATCGGAATTAAATACAAAAGGCACACTGGCGACTTAAGTACAAGAAGTCTGACTCTTCTTACTTACCATGATTTGAACCATTCATGTTACACTAGTTATTGATTCCGGTGCTTGACTTCAGGTTTACTGTATCCCTTTGACCTTCTTATTGACGATGAAACACAGAAATTGCATCGGAAATAAATACAAAAGGCACAATGCCGACTTAAGTACAAGAAGACTGGCTCTTCTTACTGACTATGTTTTGAACCATTCCTGTGACACTAGTTATAGATTCCGATGCTTCACTTCAGGTTTACTGTATCCCTTGGACCCTCTTATTGACGATGAAACACAGAAATTGCATCGGAATTAAATACAAAAGGCACAATTTCGACTTATGTACAAGAAGACTGACTCTTCTTACTGACTATGTTTTGAACCATTCCTGTGACACTAGCTATAGACTCTGATGCTTCACTTTAGGTTTATTGTATCCCTTGGACCTTATTATTGAAGATGAAACACAGAAATTGTTTCGGAATAAAATACAAAAGGCACAATGCCGACTTAAGCACAAGAATACTGACTCTTCTTACTGTCTATGTTTTGAACCATCCCTGTGACACTAATTTTAGATTCCGTTGCCTCACTTCAGGTTTTCTGTATCCCTTGGACCTTCTTATTGACGATGAAACACTGAAATTGCATCGGAATTAAATGGAAAAGGCACAATGCCGACTTAAGTACAAGAAGACTGCCTCTTCTTACTGACTATAATTTGAACCATTCCTGTGGCACTAGTTATAGATTCCGATGCTTCACTTCAGGTTTACTGTATCCCTTGGACCTTCTTATTGACGATGAAACACAGAAATTGCATCGGAATTAAATACAAAAGTCACAATGCCGACTTAAGTACAAGAAGACTGACTCTTCTTACTGACTATGTTGTGAACCATTCCTGTGACACTAGTTATAGATTCCGATGCTTCACTTCAGGTTTACTGTATCCCTCTGACCTTCTTACTGACGATGAAACACAGAAATTGCATCGGAATTAAATACAAAAGGCACAATTCCGAATTAAATACAAGAAGACTGACTCATCTTACTGTCTATGATTTGAACCATTCATGTGACACTAGTTATAGATTCCAATGCTTCACTCCAGGTTTACTGTATCCCTTGGACCTTCTTATTGACGATGAAACACAGAAATTGCATCGGAATTAAATAAAAAATGCACAATGCCGACTTAAGTACATGAAGACTGACGCTACTTACCGTCTATGTTTTGAACCATTCCTGTGACACTAGTTATAGATTCCGATGCTTCACTTCAGGTTTACTGTATCCCTCTGACCTTCTTACTGACGATGAAACACAGAAATTGCATCGGAATTAGATACAAAAGGCACAATTCCGAATTAAATACAAGAAGACTGACTCTTCTTACTGTCTATGTTTTGAACCGTTCATGTGACGCTAGTTATAGATTACGATGGTTCACTCCAGGTTTACTGTATCCCTTGGACCTTCTTATTGACGATGAAACACAGAAATTGCATCGGAATTAAATACAAAAGGCACAATGGCGACTTAAGTACAAGAAGTCTAACTCTTCTTACTGACTATGATTTGAACCATTCATGTGACACTAGTTATAGATTCCGGTGCTTCACTTCAGGGTTACTGTATCCCTTGGACCTTCTTATTGACGATCAAGCACAGAAATTGCATCGGAAATAAATACAAAAGGCACAATGCCGACTGAAGTACATGAAGACTGACTCTTCTTACTGACTATGTTTTGAACCATTCCTGTGACACTAGTTATAGATTCTGATGCTTCACTTCAGGTTTACTGTGTCCCTTGGACCTTCTTATTGACGATGAAACACAGAAATTGCATCGGAATTAAATACAAAAGGCACAAAGCCGACTTAAGTACAAGAAGACTGACTCTCCTTACTGACTATGTTTTGAACCATTCCTGTGACACTAGTTATAGATTCCGATGCTTGACTTCAGATTTACTGTATGCCTCTGACCATCTTATACACGATGAAACACAGAAATTGCATCGGAATTAAATACTAAAGGCACAATGCCGACTTAAGTACAAGAATACTGACTCTTCTTACTGTCTATGTTTTGAACCATCCCTGTGACACTAGTTATAGATTCCGATGCTTCACTTCAGGTTTACTGTATCCCTTGGCCCTTCTTATTGACGATGAAACACTGAAATTGCATCGGAATTAAATACAAAAGGCACAATGCCGATTTTAGTACAAGAAGACTGACTCTTCTTACTAACTATGTTTTGATTCATTCCTGTGACACTAGTTATAGATTCCGCTGCTTCACTTCAGGTTTACTTTATCCCTTGGACCTTCTTATTGTCGATGAGACACAGAAATTGCATCGGAATTAAATACAAAAGGCACAATGCCGACTTAAGTACAAGAAGACTGACTCTTACCACTGTCTATGTTTCGAACCATTCCTGTTACACTAGTTATAGATTCCGATGCTTCACTTCAGGTTTACTGTATCCCTTGGACCTTCTTATTGACGATGAAACACAGAAATTGCATCGGAATTAAATACAAAAGGCACAATTCCGACTTATGTACAAGAAGACAGACTCTTCTTACTGACTATGTTTTGAACCATTCCTGTGACACTAACTATAGACTCTGATGCTTCACTTTTGGTTTATTGATTCCCTTGGACCTTCTTATTGAAGATGAAACACAGAAATTGCTTCGGAATTAAATACAAAAGGCACAATGCCGACTTAAGTACAAGAATAAAGACTCTTCTTACTGTCTATGTTTTGAACCATCCCTGTGACACTAGTTATAGATTCCGTTGCTTCACTTCAGGTTTACTGTATCATTTGGACCTTCTTATTGACGATGAAACACTGAAATTGCATCGGAATTAAATACAAAAGGCACAATGACGACTTTAGTACAAGAAGACTGACTCTTCTTACTGAGTATGTTTGATTCATTCCTGTGACAATAGTTATAGATTCCGCTGCTTCACTTCAGGTTTACTGTATCCCTTGGACCTTCTTATTGACGATGAAACATAGAAATTGCATCGGAATTAAATACAAAAGGCACAATGCCGACTTAAGTACAAGAAGACTGACTCTTCTTACTGACTATGTTTTGAACCATTCCTGTGGCACTAGTTATAGATTCAGATGCTTCAGTTCAGGTTTACTGTATCCCTCTGACCTTCTTATTGACGATGAAACACAGAAATTGCGTCGGAATTAAATACAAAAGTCACAATGCCGACTTAAGTACAAGAAGACTGACTCTTCCCACTGTCTTTGTTTTGAACCATTCCTGTTACACTAGTTATAGATTCCGATGCTTCACTTCTGGTTTACTGTATCCCTTGGACCTTCTTATTGACGATGAAACACAGAAATTGCATTGGAATTAAATACAAAAGGCACAATTCCGACTTATGTACAAGAAGACTGACTCTTCTTACTGACTATGTTTTGAACCATTCCTGTGACACTAGCTATAGACTCTGATGCTTCACTTTAGGTTTATTGTATCCCTTGGACCTTCTTATTGAAGATGAAACACAGAAATAGCTTCGGAATTAAATACAAACGGCACAATGCCGACTTAAGTACAAGAATACTGACTCTTCTTACTGTCTATGTTTTGAACCATACCTGTGACACTAGTTATCGATTCCGTTGCTTCACTTCAGGTTTACTGTATCCCTTGGACCTTCTTATTGCCAATGAAACACTGAAATTGCATCGGAATTAAATACAAAAGGCACAATGCCGACTTTAGTACAAGAACACTGACTCTTCTTACTGAGTATGTTTGATTCATTCCTGTGACACTAGTTATAGATTCCGCTGCTTCACTTCAGGTTTACTGTATCCCTTGGACCTTCTTATTGACGAAGAAACATAGAAATTGCATCGGAATTAAATACAAAAGGCACAATGCCGGCATAAGTACAAGAAGACTGACTCTTCTTACTGACTATGTTTTGAACCATTCCTGTGGCACTAGTTATAGATTCCGATGCTTCACTTCAGGTTTACTGTATCCCTTGGATCTTCTTATTGACGATGAAACACAGCAATTGCATCGGAATTAAATAGAAAAGGCACAATGCCGACTTAAGTGCAAGAAGACTGACTCTTCCTACTGTCTATGTTTTGAACCATTCCTGTGGCACTACTTATAGATTCCGATGCTTCACTCCAGGTTAACTGTATCCCTTGGACCTTCTTATTGACGATGAAACACAGAAATTGCATCGGAATTAAATACAAAAGTCACAATGCCGACTTAAGTACATGAAGACTGACTCTTCTTGCTGACTATGTTTTGAACCATTCCTGTGACACTAGTTATAGATTCCGATGCTTCACATCAGGTTTACTGTATCCCTCTGACCTTCTTACTGACGATGAAACACAGAAATTGCATCGGAATTAAATACAAAAGGCACAATTCCGAATTAAGTACAAGAAGACTGACTCTTCTTACTTACTATGATTTGAACCATTCATGTGACACTAGTTATAGATTCCGGTGCTTGACTTCAGGTTTACTGTGTCCCTTGGACCTTCTTATTGACGATGAAACACAGAAATTGCATCGGAAATAAATACAAAAGGCACAATGTCGACTTAAGTACAAGAAGACTGGCTCTTCTTACTGACTATGTTTTGAACCATTCCTGTGACACTAGTTATAGATTCTGATGCTTCACTTCAGGTATACTGTATCCCTTGGACCTTCTTATTGACGATGAAACACAGAAATTGCATCGGAATTAAATACAAAAGGCACAAAGCCGACTTAAGTACAAGAAGACTGACTCTTCTTACCGACTATGTTTTGAGCCATTCTTGTGACACTAGTTATAGATTCCGATGCTTCACTCCAGGTTTACTGTATCCCTTGGACCTTCTTATTGACGATGAAACACAGAAATTGCATCAGAATTAAATACAAATGGCACAATGGTGACTTAAGTGCAAGAAGTCTGACTCTTCTTACTGACTATGATTTGAACCATTAATGTGACACTAGTTATAGATTCCGATGGTTCACTTCAGTTTTACTGTATCCCATGGACCTTCTTATTGACGATGAAACACTGAAATTGTATCGGAATTAAATATTAAAGGCACAATGCCGAATTAAGTACAAGAAGACTGACTCTTCTTACTGCCGATGTTTTGAACCATTCCTGTGACACTAGTTATAGATTCCGATGCTTCACTCCAGGTTTACTGTATCCCTTTGACCTTCTTATTGACGATGAAACACAGAAATTGCATCGGAATTAAATAAAAAAGGAACAATGCCGACTTAAGTACAAGAAGACTGACGCTACTTACTGTCTAAGTCTTGAACCATTCCTTTGACGCTAGTTATAGATTCCGATGCTTCACTCCAGGTTAACTATATCCCTTGGACCTTCTTATTGACGATGAAACATAGAAATTGCATCGGAATTAAATACAAAAGGCACAATGCCGACTTAAGTACAAGAGGACTGACTCTTCTTACTGACTATGTTTTGAACCATTTTTGTGACACTAGTTATAGATTCCGATGCTTCACTCCCAGTTTACTGTATCCCTTGGACCTTCTTATTAACGATGAAACACAAAAATTGTATCGGAATTAAATAGAAAAGGCACAATGCCAACTTAAGTGCAAGAAGACTGACTCATCCTACTGTCTATGTTTTGAACCATTCCTGTGTCACTAGTTATAGATTCCGACGCGTCACTCCAGGTTTACTATATCCATTGGACCTTCTTATTGACGATGAAACACAGAAATTGCATAGGAATTAAATAGAAAAGGTACAATGCCGACTTGAGTACAAGAAGACTGACTCTTCCTACTGTCTATGTTTTGAACCATTCCTGTGACACTAGTTATAGATTCCGATGCTTCACTTCAGGTTTCCTGTATCCCTCTGACCTTCTTATTGACGATGTAACACTGAAATTGCATCGGAATTAAATACAAAAGGCACAATGCCGACCTAAGAACAAGAAAACTGACTCTTCTTACTGTTTATGTTTGGAACCATTCCTGTGACACTAGTTATAGATTCCGATGCTTCACTTCAGGTTTACTGTATCCCTCTGACCTTCTTATTGACGATGAAACACGTAAATTGCATCGGAATTAAATTCAAAAGTCACAATGCCGACTTAAGTACAAGAAGACTGACTCTTCTTACTGTCTATGATTTGAACCACTCTTGTGACACTAGTTATAGATTCCGATGCTTCACTTCAGGTTTTCTGTATTTCTCTGACCTTCTTATTGACGAAGAAACACAGAAATTGAATCGGAATTATATACAAAAGGCACAATGCCGACTTAAGTACAAGAAAACTGACTCTTCTTACTGTCTATGTTTTGAACCATTCCTGTGACACTAGTTATAGATTCCGATGCTTGACTTAAGATTTACTGTATGCCTCTGACCATCTTATACACGATGAAACACAGAAATTGCATCGGAATTAAATACTAAAGGCACAATGCCGAATTAAGTACAAGAAGACTGACTCTTCTTACTGTCGATGTTTTGAACCATTCCTGTGACACTAGTTATAGATTCCGATGCTTCACTTCAGGTTTACTGTATCCCTTGGACCTTCTTATTGACGATGAAACACAGAAATTGCATCGGAATTAAATACAAAAGGCACAATTCCGACTTATGTACAAGAAGACTGACTCTTCTTACTGACCATGCTTTGAACCATTCCTGTGACACTAGCTATAGACTCTGATGCTTCACTTTAGGTTTATTGTATCCCTTGAACCTTCTTATTGAAGATGAAACACAGAAATTGCTTCGGAATTAAATACAAAAGGCACAATGCCGACTTAAGTACAAGAATACTGACTCTTCTTACTGTCTATGTTTTGAACCATCCCTGTGACACTAGTTATAGATTCCGATGCTTCACTTCAGGTTTACTGTATCCCTTGGTCCTTCTTATTGACGATGAAACACTGAAATTGCATCGGAATTAAATACAAAAGGCACAATGCCGATTTTAGTACAAGAAGACTGACTCTTCTTACTGACTATGTTTTGATTCATTCCTGTGACACTAGTTATAGATTCCGCTGCTTCACTCCAGGTTTACTGTATCCCTTGGACGTTCTTATTGACGATGAAACATAGAAATTTCATCGGAATTAAAAACAAAAAGCACAATGCCGACTTCATTACAAGAAGACTGACTCTTCTTACTGACCATGTTTTGAACCATTCCTGTGACACTAGTTATAGATTCCGATGCTTCACTTCAGGTTTACTATATCCCTCGGACCTTCTTATTGACGATGAAACACAGAAATTGCATAGGAATTAAATAGAAAAGGAAGAATGGCGACTTAAGTACAAGAAGACTGACTCTTCCTACTGTCTATGTTTTGAACCATTTCTGTGACTCTAGTTATAGATTCCGGTGCTTCAGTTCAAGTTTACTGTATCCCTCGGACCTTCTTATTGACGATGAAACGCAGAAATTGCATCGGAATTAAATACAAAATTCACTATTCCGAATTAAGTACAAGATGACTGACTCTTCTTACTGTCTATGTTTTGAACCATTCATGTGACGTTAGTTATAGATTCCGATGCTTCACTCCAGGTTTACTGTATCCCTTGGACCTTCTTATTGACGATGAAACACAGAAATTGCATCGGAATTAAATACAAAAGGCACAATGGCGACTTAAGTGCAAGAAGTCTGACTCTTCTTACTGACTATGATTTGAACCATTCATGTGACACTAGTTATAGATTCCGGTACTTCACTTCAGGTTTACTGTATCCCTTGGACCTTCTTATTGACGATGAAACACAGAAATTGCATCGGAAATAAATACAAAAGGCACAATGCCGTCTGAAGTACAAGAAGACTTACTCTTCTTACTGACTATGTTTTGAACCATTCCTGTGACACTAGTTATAGATTCTGATGCCTCACTTCAGGTTTACTGTGTCCCTTGGACCTTCTTATTGACGATGAAACACAGAAATTGCATCGGAATTAAATACAAAAGGCACAAAGCCGACTTAAGTACAAGAGGACTGACTCTTCTTACTGCCTATGTTTTGAACTATTTTTGTGACACTAGTTATAGATTCCGATGCTTCACTCCCAGTTTACTGTATCCCTTGGACCTTCTTATTAACGATGTAACACAAAAATTGCATCGGAATTAAATAGAAAAGGCACAATGCCGACTTAAGTACAAGAAGACTGACACATCCTACTGTCTATGTTTTGAACCATTCCTGTGTCACTAGTTAGATTCCGATGCGTCACTCCAGGTTTACTATATCCCTTGGACCTCTTATTGACGATGAAACACAGAAATTGCATAGGAATTAAATAGAAAAGGCACAATGCCGACTTGAGTACAAGAAGACTGACTCTTCCTACTGTCTATGTTTAGAACCATTCCTGTGACACTAGTTATAGATTCCGATGCTTCACTTCAGGTTTACTGTATCCCTCTGACCTTCTTATTGACGATGTAACACTGACATTGCATCGGAATTAAATACAAAAGGAACAATGCCGACATTAGTACAAGAAGACTGACTCTTCTTACTGACTATGTTTTGATTCATTCCTGTGACACTAGTTATAGATTCCGCTGCTTCACTCCAGGTTTACTGTATATCTTGGACCATCTTATTGACGATGAAACATAGAAATTGCATCGGAATTAAAAACTAAAAGCACAATGCCCACTTAATTACAAGAAGACTGACTCTTCTTACTGACCATGTTTTGAACCATTCCTGTGACACTAGTTATAGATTCCGATGCTTCACTTCAGGTTTACTATATCCCTCGGACCTTCTTATTGACGATGAAACACAGAAATTGCATAGGAATTAAATAGAAAAGGCACAATGCCGACTTAAGTACAAGAAGACTAACTCTTCCTACTGTCTATGTTTTGAACCATTTCTGTGACTCTAGTTATAGATTCCGGTGCTTCAGTTCAGGTTAACTGTATCCCTCTGACCTTCTTATTGACGATGAAACACAGAAATTGCATCGGAATTAAATACTAAAGGCACAATGCCGAATTAAGTACAAGAAGACTGACTCTTCTTACTGTCGATGTTTTGAACCATTCCTGTGACACTAGTTATAGATTTAGACCTTTACTCCAGGTTTACTGTATCCCTTGGACCTTCTTATTGACGATGAAACACAGAAATTGCATAGGAAATAAATAGAAAAGGCACAATGCCGACTTAAGTACAAGAAGAGTGACTCTTCCAACTGTCTATGTTTTGAACCATTCCTGTGACACTAGTTATAGATTCCGGTGCTTCAGTTCAGGTTTACTGTATCCCTCTGACCTTCTTATTGACGATGAAACACAGAAATTGCGTCGAAATTAAATACAAAAGTCACCATGCCGACCTAAGTACAAGAAGACTGACTCTTCCCACTGTCTATGTTTTGAACCATCCCTGTGACACTAGTTATAGATTCCGATACTTCACTTCAGGTTTACTGTATCCCTTGGTCCTTCTTATTGACGATGTAGCACTGAAATTGCATCGGAATTAAATACGAAAGGCACAATGCCGATTTTTGTACAAGAAGACTGACTCTTCTTACTGACTATGTTTTGATTCATTCCTGTGACACTAGTTATAGATTCCGCTGCTTCACTCCAGGTTTACTGTATCCCTTGGACCTTCTTATTGACGATGAAACATAGAAATTTCATCGGAATTAAAAACAAAAAGCACAATGCCGACTTAATTACAAGAAGACTGACTCTTCTTACTGACCATGCTTTGAACCATTCCTGTGACACTAGTTATAGATTCCGATGCTTCACTTCAGGTTTACTATATCCCTCGGACCTTCTTATTGACGATGAAACACAGAAATTGCATAGGAATTAAATAGAAAAGGCACAATGCCGGCTTAAGTACAAGAAGACTGACTCTTCCTACTGTCTATGTTTTGAACCATTTCTGTGACTCTAGTTATAGATTCCGGTGCTTCAGTTCAGTTTTACTGTATCCCTCTGACCTTCTTATTGACGATGAAACACAGAAATTGCATCGGAATTAAATACAAAATTCACAATTCCCATTTAAGTACAAGGTGTCTGACTCTTCTTACTGGCTATGTTTTGAACCATTCATGTGACGCTAGTTATAGATTCCGATGCTTCACTCCAGGTTTACTGTATCCCTTGGACCTTCTTATTGTCGATGAAATACAGAAATTGCATCGGAATTAAATACAAAAGGCACAATGGCGACTTAAGTGCAAGAAGTCTGACTCTTCTTACTGACTATGATATGAACCATTCATGTGACACTAGTTATAGATTCCGGTGCTTCACTTCAGGTTTACTGTATCCCTTGGACCTTCTTATTGACGATGAAACACAGAAATTGCATCGGAAATAAATACAAAAGGAACAATGCCGTCTGAAGTACAAGAAGACTGTCTCTTCTTACTGACTATGTTTTGAACCATTCCTGTGACACTAGTTATAGATTCTGATGCTTCACTTCAGGTTTACTGTGTCCCTTGGACCTTCTTATTGACGATGAAACACAGAAATTGCATCGGAATTAAATACAAAAGGCACAAAGCCGACTTAAGTACAAGAGGACTGACTCTTCTTACTGATTATGTTTTGAACCCTTTTTGTGACACTAGTTATAGATTCCGATGCTTCACTCCCAGTTTACTGTAACCCTTGGACCTTCTTATTAACGATGAAACACAAAATTTGCATCGGAATTAAATAGAAAAGGCACAATGCCGACTTAAGTACAAGAAGACTGACTCTTCCTACTGTCTATGTTTTGAACCATTTCTGTGACTCTAGTTATAGATTCCGGTGCTTCAGTTCAGGTTAACTGTATCCCTCTGACCTTCTTATTGACGATGAAACACAGAAATTGCATCGGAATTAAATACAAAATTCACAATTCCAAATTAAGTACAAGAAGACTGACTCTTCTTACTGTCTATGTTTTGAACCATTCATGTGACGCTAGTTATAGATTCCGATGCTTCACTCCAGGTTTACTGTATCCCTTGGACCTTCTTATTGACGATGAAACACTGAAATTACATCGGAATTAAATACAAAAGGCACAATGGCGACTTAAGTACAAGAAGTCTGTCTCTTCTTACTGACTATGATTTGAACCATTCATGTGACACTAATTATAGATTCCGGTGCTTCACTTCAGGTTTACTGTATCCCTTGGACCTTCTTATTGACGATGAAACACAGAAATTGCATCGGAATTAAATACAAAAGGCACAAAGCCGACTTAAGTACAAGAAGACTGACTCTTCTTACTGACTATGTTTTGAACCATTCCTGTGACACTAGTTATAGATTCCGATGCTTGACTTCAGATTTACTGTATGCCTCTGACCATCTTATACACGATGAAGCACAGAAGTTGCATCGGAATTAAATACTAATGGCACAATGCCGAATTAAGTACAAGAAGACTGACTCTTCTTACTGTCGATGTTTTGAACCATTCCTGTGACACTAGTTATAGATTTAGACGTTTACTCCAGGTTTACTGTATCCCTTGGACCTTCTTATTGACGATGAAACACAGAAATTGCATAGGAAATAAATAGAAAAGGCACAATGCCGACTTAAGTACAAGAAGAGTGACTCTTCCAACTGTCTATGTTTTGAACCATTCCTGTGACACTAGTTATAGATTCCGGTGCTTCAGTTCAGGTTTACTGTACCCCTCTGACCTTCTTATTGACGATGAAACACAGAAATTGCGTCGAAATTAAATACAAAAGTCACCATGCCGACTTAAGTACAAGAAGACTGACTCATCCCACTGTCTATGTTTTGAACCATCCCTGTGACACTAGTTATAGATTCCGATGCTTAACTTCAGGTTTACTGTATCCCTCTGACCTTCTTATTGACGATGTAACACCGACATTGCATCGGAATTAAATACAAAAGGAACAATGCCGACTTTAGTACAAGAAGACTGACTCTTCTTACTGACCATGTTTTGAACCATTCCTGTGACACTAGTTATGGATTCCGATGCTTCACTTCAGGTTTACTATATCCCTCGGACCTTCTTATTGACGATGAAACACAGAAATTGCATAGGAATTAAATAGAAAAGGCACAATGCCGACTTAAGTACAAGAAGACTGACTCTTCCTACTGTCTATGTTTTGAACCATTTTTGTGACTCTAGTTATAGATTCCGGTGCTTCAGTTCAGGTTTACTGTATCCCACTGACCTTCTTATTGACGATGAAACACAGAAATTGCATCGGAATTAAATACAAAATTCACAATTCCGAATTAAGTACAAGATGACTGACTCTTCTTACTGTCTATGTTTTGAACCATTCATGTGACGCTAGTTATAGATTCCGATGCTTCACTCCAGGTTTACTGTATCCCTTGGACCTTCTTATTGACGATGAAACACAGAAATTGCATCGGAATTAAATACAAAAGGCACAATGGCGACTTAAGTGCAAGAAGTCTGACACTTCTTACTGACTATGATTTGAACCATTCATGTGACACTAGTTATAGATTCCGGTGCTTCACTTCAGGTTTACTGTGTCCCTTGGACCTTCTTATTGACGATGAAACACAGAGATTGCATCGGAATTAAATACAAAAGGCACAAAGCCGACTTAAGTACAAGAGGACTGACTCTTCTTACAGACTATGTTTTGAACCATTTTTGTGACACTAGTTATAGATTCCGATGCTTCACTCAAAGTTTACTGTAACCCTTGGACCTTCTTATTAACGATGAAACACAAAAATTGCATCGGAATTAAATAGAAAAGGCACAATGCCGACTTAAGTGCAAGAAGACTGACTCATCCTACTGTCTATGTGTTGAACCATTCCTGTGTCACTAGTTGGATTCCGATGCGTCACTCCAGGTTTACTATATCCCTTGGACCTTCTTATTGACGATGAAACACAGAAATTGCATAGGAATTAAATAGAAAAGGCACAATGCCGACTTGAGTACAAGAAGACTGACTCTTCTTACTGACTATGTTTTGAACCATTCCTGTGACACTAGTTATAGATTCCGATGCTTCACTTCAGGTTTACTGTATCCCTCTGACCTTCTTATTGACGATGTAACACCGACATTGCATCGGAATTAAATACAAAAGGAACAATGCCGACTTTAGTACAAGAAGACTGACTCTTCTTACTGACTATGTTTTGATTCATTCCTGTGACACTAGTTATAGATTCCGCTGCTTCACTCCAGGTTTACTGTATCCCTTGGTCCTTCTTATTGACGATGAAACATAGAAATTGCATCGGAATTAAAAACAAAAAGCACAATGCCGACTTAATTACAAGAAGACTGACTCTTCTTACTGACCATGTTTTGAACCATTCCTGTGACACTAGTTATAGATTCCGATGCTTCACTTTAGGTTTACTATATCCCTCGGACCTTCTTATTGACGATGAAACACAGAAATTGCATAGGAATTAAATAGAAAAGGCACAATGCCGACTTAAGTACAAGAAGACTGACTCTTCCTACTGTGTATGTTTTGAACCATTTCTGTGTCTCTAGTTATAGATTCCGGTGCTTCAGTTCAGGTTAACTGTATCCCTCTGACCTTCTTATTGACGATGAAACACAGAAATTGCATCGGAATTAAATACAAAATTCACAATTCCGAATTAAGTACAAGAAGACTGACTCTTCTTACTGTCTATGTTTTGAACCATTCATGTGACGCTAGTTATAGATTCCGATGCTTCACTCCAGGTTTACTGTATCCCTTGGACCTTCTTATTGACGATGAAACACAGAAATTACATCGGAATTAAATACAAAAGGCACAATGGCGACTTAAGTACAAGAAGTCTGTCTCTTCTTACTGACTATGATTTGAACCATTCATGTGACACTAATTATAGATTCCGGTGCTTCACTTCAGGTTTACTGTATCCCTTGGACCTTCTTATTGACGATGAAACACAGAAATTGCATCGGAAATAAATACAAAAGGCACAATGACGACTGAAGTACAAGAAGACTGACTCTTCTTACTAACTATGTTTTGAACCATTCCTGTGACACTAGTTATAGATTCTGATGCTTTACTTCAGGTTTACTGTGTCCCTTGGACCTTCTTATTGACGATGAAACACAGAAATTGCTTCGGAATTAAATACAAAAGGCGCAAAGCCGACTTAAGTACAAGAAGACTGACTCTTCTTACTGACTATGTTTTGAACCATTCCTGTGACACTAGTTATAGATTCCGATGCTTGACTTCAGATTTACTGTATGCCTCTGACCATCTTATACACGATGAAACACAGAAATTTCATCGGAATTAAATACTAAAGGCACAATGCCGAATTAAGTACAAGAAGACTGACTCTTCTTACTGTCGATGTTTTGAACCATTCGTGTGAAACTAGTTATAGATTTAGAGCTTTACTCCAGGTTTACTGTATCCCTTGGACCTTCTTATTGACGATGAAACACACAAAATGCATAGGAAATAAATAGAAAAGGCACAATGCCGACTTAAGTACAAGAAGACTGACTAGTCCTACTGTCTATGTTTTGAACCATTCCTGTGACACTAGTTATAGATTCCGGTGCTTCAGTTCAGGTTTACTGTATCCCTCTGACCTGCTTATTGACGATGAAACACAGAAATTGCGTCGGAATTAAATACAAAAGTCACAATGCCGACTTAAGTACAAGAAGACTGACTCTTCCCACTGTCTATGTTTTGAACCATTCCTGTTACACTAGTTATAGATTCCGATGCTTCACTTCAGGTTTATTGTATCCCTTGGACCTTCTTATTGACGATGAAACACAGAAATTGCATCGGAATTAAATACAAAAGGCACAATTCCGACTTATGTACAAGAAGACTGACTCTTCTTACTGACCATGCTTTGAACCATTCCTGTGATACTAGCTATAGACTCTGATGCTTCACTTTAGGTTTATTGTATCCCTTGAACCTTCTTATTGAAGATGAAACACAGAAATTGCTTCGGAATTAAATACAAAAGGCACAATGCCGACTTAAGTACAAGAATACTGACTCTTCTTACTGTCTATGTTTTGAACCATCCCTGTGACACTAGTTATAGATTCCGATGCTTTACCTCAGGTTTACTGTATCCCTTGGTCCTTCGTATTGACGATGAAACACTGAAATTGCATCGGAATTAAATACAAAAGGCACAATGCCGATTTTAGTACAAGAAGACTGACTCTTCTTACTGACTATGTTTTGATTCATTCCTGTGACACTAGTTATAGATTCCGCTGCTTCACTCCAGGTTTACTGTATCCCTTGGACCTTCTTATTGACGATGAAACATAGAAATTGCATCGGAATTAAAAACAAAAAGCACAATGCCGACTTAATCACAAGAAGACTGGCTCTTCTTACTGACCATGTTTTGAACCATTCCTGTGACACTAGTTATAGATTCCGATGCTTCACTTCAGGTTTACTATATCCCTCGGACCTTCCTATTGACGATGAAACACAGACATTGCATAGGAATTAAATAGAAAAGGCACAATGCCGACTTAAGTACAAGAAGACTGATTCTTAATACTGTCTATGTTTTGAACCATTTCTGCGACTCTAGTTATAGATCCCGGTGCTTCAGTTCAGGTTTACTGTATCCCTCTGACCTTCTTATTGACGATGAAACACAGAAATTGCATCGGAATTAAATACAAAATTCACAATTCCGAATTAAGTACAGGATGACTGACTCTTCTTACTGTCTATGTTTTGAACCATTAATGTGACGCTAGTTATAGATTCCGATGCTTCACTCCAGGTTTACTGTATCCCTTGGACCTTCTTATTGACGATGAAACACAGAAATTGCATCGGAATTAAATACAAAAGGCACAATGTCGACTTAAGTGCAGGAAGTCTGACTCTTCTTACTGACTATGATTTGAACCATTCATGTGACACTAGTTATAGATTCCGGTGCTTCACTTCAGGTTTACTGTATCCCTTGGACCTTCTTATTGACGATGAAACACAGAAATTGCATCGGAAATAAATACAAAAGGCACAATGCCGTCTGAAGTACAAGAAGAGTGACTCTTCTTACTGACTATGTTTTGAACCATTCCTGTGACCCTAGTTATAGATTCTGATGCTTCACTTCAGGTTTACTGTGTCCCTTGGACCTTCTTATTGACGATGAAACACAGAAATTGCATCGGAATTAAATACAAAAGGCACAAATCCGACTTAAGTACAAGAAGACTGACTCTTCTTACTGACTATGTTTTGAACCATTCCTGTGACACTAGTTATAGATTCCGATGCTTGACTTCAGATTTACTGTATGCCTCTGACCATCTTATACACGATGAAACACAGAAATTGCATCGGAATTAAATACTAAAGGCACAATGCCGAATTAAGTACAAGAAGACTGACTCTTCTTACTGTCGATGTTTTGAACCATTCCTGTGACACTAGTTATAGATTTAGAGCTTTACTCCAGGTTTACTGTATCCCTTGGACCTTCTTATTGACGGTGAAACACAGAAATTGCATAGGAAATAAATAGAAAAGGCACAATGCCGACTTAAGTACAAGAAGACTGACTCTTCCTACTGACCATGCTTTGAACCATTCCTGTGACACTAGCTATAGACTCTGATGCTTCACTTTAGGTTTATTGTATCCCTTGAACCTTCTTATTGAAGATGAAACACAGAAATTGCTTCGGAATTAAATACAAAAGGCACAATGCCGACTTAAGTACAAGAATACTGACTCTTCTTACTGTCTATGTTTTGAACCCTCCCTGTGACACTAGTTATAGATTCCGATGCTTCACTTCAGGTTTACTGTATCCCTTGGTCCTTCTTATTGACGATGAAACACTGAAATTGCATCGGAATTATATACAAAAGGCACAATGCCGATTTTAGTTCAAGAAGACTGACTCTTCTTACTGACTATGTTTTGATTCATTCCTGTGACACTAGTTATAGATTCCGCTGCTTCACTCCAGGTTTACTGTATCCCTTGGACCTTCTTATTGACGATGAAACATAGAAATTGCAACGGAATTAAAAACAAAAAGCACAATGCCGACTTAATTACAAGAAGACTGACTCTTCTTACTGACCATGTTTTGAACCATTCCTGTGACACTAGTTATAGATTCCGATGCTTCACTTCAGGTTTACTATATCCCTCGGACCTTCTTATTGGCGATGAAACACAGAAATTGCATAGGAATTAAATAGAAAAGGCACAATGCCGACTTAAGTACAAGAAGACTGACTCTTCCTACTGTCTATGTTTTGAACCATTTCTGTGAATCTAGTTATAGATTCCGGTGCTTCAGTTCAGGTTTACTGTATCCCTCTGACCTTCTTATTGACGATGAAACACAGAAATTGCATCGGAATTAAATACAAAATTCACAATTCCGAATTAAGTACAAGATGACTGACTCTTCTTACTGTCTATGTTGTGAACCATTCATGTGACGCTAGTTATAGATTCCGATGCTTCACTCCAGGTTTACTGTATCCCTTGGACCTTCTTATTGACGATGAAACACAGAAATTGCATGGGAATTAAATACAAAAGGCACAATGGCGACTTAAGTGCAAGAAGTCTGACTCTTCTTACTGACTATGATTTGAACCATTCATGTGACACTAGTTATAGATTCCGGTGCTTCACTTCAGGTTTACTGTATCCCTTGAACCTTCTTATTGAAGATTAAACACAGAAATTGCTTCGGAATTAAATACAAAAAGCACAATGCCGACTTAAGTACAAGAATACTGACTCTTCTTACTGTCTATGTTTTGAACCATCCCTGTGACACTAGTTATAGATTCCGATGCTTCACTTCAGGTTTACTGTATCCCTTGGTCCTTCGTATTGACGATGAAACACGGAAATTGCATCAGAATTAAATACAAAAGGCACAATGTCGATTTTAGTACAAGAAGACTGACTCTTCTTACTGACTATGTTTTGATTCATTCCTGTGACACTAGTTATAGATTCCGCTGCTTCACTCCATGTTTACTGTATCCCTTGGACCTTCTTATTGACGATGAAACATAGAAATTGCATCGGAATTAAAAACAAAAAGCACAATGCCGACTTAATTACAAGAAGACTGACTCTTCTTACTGACCATGTTTTGAACCATTCCTGTGACACTAGTTATAGATTCCGATGCTTCACTTCAGGTTTACTATATCCCTCGGACATTCTTATTGACGATGAAACACAGAAATTGCATAGGAATTAAATAGAAAAGGCACAATGCCGACTTAAGTACAAGAAGACTGACTCTTCCTACTGTCTATGTTTTGAACCATTTCTGTGACTCTAGTTATAGATTCCGGTGCTTCAGTTCAGGTTTACTGTATCCCTCTGACCTTCTTATTGACGATAAAACACAGAAATTGCATCGGAATTAAATACAAAATTCACAATTCCGAATTAAGTACAAGATGACTGACTCTTCTTACTGTCTATGTTTTGAACCATTCATGTGACGCTAGTTATAGATTCCGATGCTTCACTCCAGGTTTACTGTATCCCTTGGACCTTCTTATTGACGATGAAACACAGAAATTGCATCGGAATTAAATACAAAAGGCACAATGGCGACTTAAGTGCAAGAAGTCTGACCCTTCTTACTGACTATGATTTGAACCATTCATGTGACACTAGTTATAGATTCCGGTGCTTCACTTCAGGTTTACTGTATCCCTTGGACCTTCTTATTGAAGATGAAACACAGAAATTGCTTCGGAATTTAATACAAAAGGCACAATGCCGACTTAAGTACAAGAAGACTGACTCTTCCTACTGTCTATGTTTTGAACCATTTCTGTGACTCTAGTTATAGATTCCGGTGCTTCAGTTCAGGTTTAATGTATCCCTCTGACCTTCTTATTGACGATGAAACACAGAAATTGCATCGGAATTAAATACAAAATTCACAATTCCGAATTAAGTACAAGATGACTGACTCTTCTTACTGTCTATGTTTTGAACCATTCATGTGACGCTAGTTATAGATTCCGTTGCTTCACTCCAGGTTTACTGTATCCCTTGGACCTTCTTATTGACGATGAAACACAGAAATTGCATCGGAATTAAATACAAAACGCACAATGGCGACTTAAGTGCAAGAAGTCTGACTCTTCTTACTGACTATGATTTGAACCATTCACGTGACACTAGTTATAGATTCCGGTGCTTCACTTCAGGTTTACTGTATCCCTTGGACCTTCTTATTGACGATGAAACACAGAAATTGCATCGGAATTAAATAGAAAAGGCACATTGCCGACTTAACTGCAAGAAGACTGACTCATCCTACTGTCTACGTTTTGAACCATTCCTGTGTCACTAGTTAGATTCCGATGCGTCACTCCAGGTTTACTATATCCCTTGGACCTTCTTATTGACGATGAAACACAGAAATTGCATAGGAATTAAATAGAAAAGGCACAATGCCGACTTGAGTACAAGAAGACTGACTCTTCTTACTGTCTATGTTTTGAACTATTCCTGTGACACTAGTTATAGATTCCAAAGCTTCACTTCAGGTTTACTGTATCCCTCTGACCTTCTTATTGACGATGTAACACTGACATTGCATCGGAAGTAAATACAAAAGGAACAATGCCGACTTTAGTACAAGAAGACTGACTCTTCTTACTGACTATGTTTTGATTCATTCCTGTGACACTAGTTATAGATTCCGCTGCTTCACTCCAGGTTTACTGTATCCCTTGGTCCTTCTTATTGACGATAAAACATAGAAATTGCATCAGAGTTAAAAACAAAAAGCACAATGCCGACTTAATTACAAGAAGACTGACTCTTCTTACTGACCATGTTTTGAACCATTCCTGTGACACTAGTTATAGACTCCGATGCTTCACTCCAGGTTTACTGTATCCCTTGGACCTTCTTATTGTCGATGAAATACAGAAATTGCATCGGAATTAAATACAAAAGGCACAATGGCGACTTAAGTGCAAGAAGTCTGACTCTTCTTACTGACTATGATATGAACCATTCATGTGACACTAGTTATAGATTCCGGTGCTTCACTTCAGGTTTACTGTATCCCTTGGACCTTCTTATTGACGATGAAACACAGAAATTGCATCGGAAATAAATACAAAAGGAACAATGCCGTCTGAAGTACAAGAAGACTGTCTCTTCTTACTGACTATGTTTTGAACCATTCCTGTGACACTAGTTATAGATTCTGATGCTTCACTTCAGGTTTACTGTGTCCCTTGGACCTTCTTATTGACGATGAAACACAGAAATTGCATCGGAATTAAATACAAAAGGCACAAAGCCGACTTAAGTACAAGAGGACTGACTCTTCTTACTGATTATGTTTTGAACCCTTTTTGTGACACTAGTTATAGATTCCGATGCTTCACTCCCAGTTTACTGTAACCCTTGGACCTTCTTATTAACGATGAAACACAAAATTTGCATCGGAATTAAATAGAAAAGGCACAATGCCGACTTAAGTACAAGAAGACTGACTCTTCCTACTGTCTATGTTTTGAACCATTTCTGTGACTCTAGTTATAGATTCCGGTGCTTCAGTTCAGGTTAACTGTATCCCTCTGACCTTCTTATTGACGATGAAACACAGAAATTGCATCGGAATTAAATACAAAATTCACAATTCCAAATTAAGTACAAGAAGACTGACTCTTCTTACTGTCTATGTTTTGAACCATTCATGTGACGCTAGTTATAGATTCCGATGCTTCACTCCAGGTTTACTGTATCCCTTGGACCTTCTTATTGACGATGAAACACTGAAATTACATCGGAATTAAATACAAAAGGCACAATGGCGACTTAAGTACAAGAAGTCTGTCTCTTCTTACTGACTATGATTTGAACCATTCATGTGACACTAATTATAGATTCCGGTGCTTCACTTCAGGTTTACTGTATCCCTTGGACCTTCTTATTGACGATGAAACACAGAAATTGCATCGGAATTAAATACAAAAGGCACAAAGCCGACTTAAGTACAAGAAGACTGACTCTTCTTACTGACTATGTTTTGAACCATTCCTGTGACACTAGTTATAGATTCCGATGCTTGACTTCAGATTTACTGTATGCCTCTGACCATCTTATACACGATGAAGCACAGAAGTTGCATCGGAATTAAATACTAATGGCACAATGCCGAATTAAGTACAAGAAGACTGACTCTTCTTACTGTCGATGTTTTGAACCATTCCTGTGACACTAGTTATAGATTTAGACGTTTACTCCAGGTTTACTGTATCCCTTGGACCTTCTTATTGACGATGAAACACAGAAATTGCATAGGAAATAAATAGAAAAGGCACAATGCCGACTTAAGTACAAGAAGAGTGACTCTTCCAACTGTCTATGTTTTGAACCATTCCTGTGACACTAGTTATAGATTCCGGTGCTTCAGTTCAGGTTTACTGTACCCCTCTGACCTTCTTATTGACGATGAAACACAGAAATTGCGTCGAAATTAAATACAAAAGTCACCATGCCGACTTAAGTACAAGAAGACTGACTCATCCCACTGTCTATGTTTTGAACCATCCCTGTGACACTAGTTATAGATTCCGATGCTTAACTTCAGGTTTACTGTATCCCTTGGTCCTTCTTATTGACGATGAAGCACTGAAATTGCATCGGAATTAAATACCAAAGGCACAATGCCGAATTTTGTACAAGAAGACTGACTCTTCTTACTGACTATGTTTTGATTCATTCCTGTGACACTAGTTATAGATTCCGCAGCTTCACTCCAGGTTTACTGTATCCCTTGGACCTTCTTATTGACGATGAAACATAGAAATTTCATCGGAATTAAAAACAAAAAGCACAATGCCGGCTTGATTACAAGAAGACTGACTCTTCTTACTGACCATGTTTTGAACCATTCCTGTGACACTAGTTATGGATTCCGATGCTTCACTTCAGGTTTACTATATCCCTCGGACCTTCTTATTGACGATGAAACACAGAAATTGCATAGGAATTAAATAGAAAAGGCACAATGCCGACTTAAGTACAAGAAGACTGACTCTTCCTACTGTCTATGTTTTGAACCATTTTTGTGACTCTAGTTATAGATTCCGGTGCTTCAGTTCAGGTTTACTGTATCCCACTGACCTTCTTATTGACGATGAAACACAGAAATTGCATCGGAATTAAATACAAAATTCACAATTCCGAATTAAGTACAAGATGACTGACTCTTCTTACTGTCTATGTTTTGAACCATTCATGTGACGCTAGTTATAGATTCCGATGCTTCACTCCAGGTTTACTGTATCCCTTGGACCTTCTTATTGACGATGAAACACAGAAATTGCATCGGAATTAAATACAAAAGGCACAATGGCGACTTAAGTGCAAGAAGTCTGACACTTCTTACTGACTATGATTTGAACCATTCATGTGACACTAGTTATAGATTCCGGTGCTTCACTTCAGGTTTACTGTGTCCCTTGGACCTTCTTATTGACGATGAAACACAGAGATTGCATCGGAATTAAATACAAAAGGCACAAAGCCGACTTAAGTACAAGAGGACTGACTCTTCTTACAGACTATGTTTTGAACCATTTTTGTGACACTAGTTATAGATTCCGATGCTTCACTCAAAGTTTACTGTAACCCTTGGACCTTCTTATTAACGATGAAACACAAAAATTGCATCGGAATTAAATAGAAAAGGCACAATGCCGACTTAAGTGCAAGAAGACTGACTCATCCTACTGTCTATGTGTTGAACCATTCCTGTGTCACTAGTTGGATTCCGATGCGTCACTCCAGGTTTACTATATCCCTTGGACCTTCTTATTGACGATGAAACACAGAAATTGCATAGGAATTAAATAGAAAAGGCACAATGCCGACTTGAGTACAAGAAGACTGACTCTTCTTACTGACTATGTTTTGAACCATTCCTGTGACACTAGTTATAGATTCCGATGCTTCACTTCAGGTTTACTGTATCCCTCTGACCTTCTTATTGACGATGTAACACCGACATTGCATCGGAATTAAATACAAAAGGAACAATGCCGACTTTAGTACAAGAAGACTGACTCTTCTTACTGACTATGTTTTGATTCATTCCTGTGACACTAGTTATAGATTCCGCTGCTTCACTCCAGGTTTACTGTATCCCTTGGTCCTTCTTATTGACGATGAAACATAGAAATTGCATCGGAATTAAAAACAAAAAGCACAATGCCGACTTAATTACAAGAAGACTGACTCTTCTTACTGACCATGTTTTGAACCATTCCTGTGACACTAGTTATAGATTCCGATGCTTCACTTTAGGTTTACTATATCCCTCGGACCTTCTTATTGACGATGAAACACAGAAATTGCATAGGAATTAAATAGAAAAGGCACAATGCCGACTTAAGTACAAGAAGACTGACTCTTCCTACTGTGTATGTTTTGAACCATTTCTGTGTCTCTAGTTATAGATTCCGGTGCTTCAGTTCAGGTTAACTGTATCCCTCTGACCTTCTTATTGACGATGAAACACAGAAATTGCATCGGAATTAAATACAAAATTCACAATTCCGAATTAAGTACAAGAAGACTGACTCTTCTTACTGTCTATGTTTTGAACCATTCATGTGACGCTAGTTATAGATTCCGATGCTTCACTCCAGGTTTACTGTATCCCTTGGACCTTCTTATTGACGATGAAACACAGAAATTACATCGGAATTAAATACAAAAGGCACAATGGCGACTTAAGTACAAGAAGTCTGTCTCTTCTTACTGACTATGATTTGAACCATTCATGTGACACTAATTATAGATTCCGGTGCTTCACTTCAGGTTTACTGTATCCCTTGGACCTTCTTATTGACGATGAAACACAGAAATTGCATCGGAAATAAATACAAAAGGCACAATGACGACTGAAGTACAAGAAGACTGACTCTTCTTACTAACTATGTTTTGAACCATTCCTGTGACACTAGTTATAGATTCTGATGCTTTACTTCAGGTTTACTGTGTCCCTTGGACCTTCTTATTGACGATGAAACACAGAAATTGCTTCGGAATTAAATACAAAAGGCGCAAAGCCGACTTAAGTACAAGAAGACTGACTCTTCTTACTGACTATGTTTTGAACCATTCCTGTGACACTAGTTATAGATTCCGATGCTTGACTTCAGATTTACTGTATGCCTCTGACCATCTTATACACGATGAAACACAGAAATTTCATCGGAATTAAATACTAAAGGCACAATGCCGAATTAAGTACAAGAAGACTGACTCTTCTTACTGTCGATGTTTTGAACCATTCGTGTGAAACTAGTTATAGATTTAGAGCTTTACTCCAGGTTTACTGTATCCCTTGGACCTTCTTATTGACGATGAAACACACAAAATGCATAGGAAATAAATAGAAAAGGCACAATGCCGACTTAAGTACAAGAAGACTGACTAGTCCTACTGTCTATGTTTTGAACCATTCCTGTGACACTAGTTATAGATTCCGGTGCTTCAGTTCAGGTTTACTGTATCCCTCTGACCTGCTTATTGACGATGAAACACAGAAATTGCGTCGGAATTAAATACAAAAGTCACAATGCCGACTTAAGTACAAGAAGACTGACTCTTCCCACTGTCTATGTTTTGAACCATTCCTGTTACACTAGTTATAGATTCCGATGCTTCACTTCAGGTTTATTGTATCCCTTGGACCTTCTTATTGACGATGAAACACAGAAATTGCATCGGAATTAAATACAAAAGGCACAATTCCGACTTATGTACAAGAAGACTGACTCTTCTTACTGACCATGCTTTGAACCATTCCTGTGATACTAGCTATAGACTCTGATGCTTCACTTTAGGTTTATTGTATCCCTTGAACCTTCTTATTGAAGATGAAACACAGAAATTGCTTCGGAATTAAATACAAAAGGCACAATGCCGACTTAAGTACAAGAATACTGACTCTTCTTACTGTCTATGTTTTGAACCATCCCTGTGACACTAGTTATAGATTCCGATGCTTTACCTCAGGTTTACTGTATCCCTTGGTCCTTCGTATTGACGATGAAACACTGAAATTGCATCGGAATTAAATACAAAAGGCACAATGCCGATTTTAGTACAAGAAGACTGACTCTTCTTACTGACTATGTTTTGATTCATTCCTGTGACACTAGTTATAGATTCCGCTGCTTCACTCCAGGTTTACTGTATCCCTTGGACCTTCTTATTGACGATGAAACATAGAAATTGCATCGGAATTAAAAACAAAAAGCACAATGCCGACTTAATCACAAGAAGACTGGCTCTTCTTACTGACCATGTTTTGAACCATTCCTGTGACACTAGTTATAGATTCCGATGCTTCACTTCAGGTTTACTATATCCCTCGGACCTTCCTATTGACGATGAAACACAGACATTGCATAGGAATTAAATAGAAAAGGCACAATGCCGACTTAAGTACAAGAAGACTGATTCTTAATACTGTCTATGTTTTGAACCATTTCTGCGACTCTAGTTATAGATCCCGGTGCTTCAGTTCAGGTTTACTGTATCCCTCTGACCTTCTTATTGACGATGAAACACAGAAATTGCATCGGAATTAAATACAAAATTCACAATTCCGAATTAAGTACAGGATGACTGACTCTTCTTACTGTCTATGTTTTGAACCATTAATGTGACGCTAGTTATAGATTCCGATGCTTCACTCCAGGTTTACTGTATCCCTTGGACCTTCTTATTGACGATGAAACACAGAAATTGCATCGGAATTAAATACAAAAGGCACAATGTCGACTTAAGTGCAGGAAGTCTGACTCTTCTTACTGACTATGATTTGAACCATTCATGTGACACTAGTTATAGATTCCGGTGCTTCACTTCAGGTTTACTGTATCCCTTGGACCTTCTTATTGACGATGAAACACAGAAATTGCATCGGAAATAAATACAAAAGGCACAATGCCGTCTGAAGTACAAGAAGAGTGACTCTTCTTACTGACTATGTTTTGAACCATTCCTGTGACCCTAGTTATAGATTCTGATGCTTCACTTCAGGTTTACTGTGTCCCTTGGACCTTCTTATTGACGATGAAACACAGAAATTGCATCGGAATTAAATACAAAAGGCACAAATCCGACTTAAGTACAAGAAGACTGACTCTTCTTACTGACTATGTTTTGAACCATTCCTGTGACACTAGTTATAGATTCCGATGCTTGACTTCAGATTTACTGTATGCCTCTGACCATCTTATACACGATGAAACACAGAAATTGCATCGGAATTAAATACTAAAGGCACAATGCCGAATTAAGTACAAGAAGACTGACTCTTCTTACTGTCGATGTTTTGAACCATTCCTGTGACACTAGTTATAGATTTAGAGCTTTACTCCAGGTTTACTGTATCCCTTGGACCTTCTTATTGACGGTGAAACACAGAAATTGCATAGGAAATAAATAGAAAAGGCACAATGCCGACTTAAGTACAAGAAGACTGACTCTTCCTACTGACCATGCTTTGAACCATTCCTGTGACACTAGCTATAGACTCTGATGCTTCACTTTAGGTTTATTGTATCCCTTGAACCTTCTTATTGAAGATGAAACACAGAAATTGCTTCGGAATTAAATACAAAAGGCACAATGCCGACTTAAGTACAAGAATACTGACTCTTCTTACTGTCTATGTTTTGAACCCTCCCTGTGACACTAGTTATAGATTCCGATGCTTCACTTCAGGTTTACTGTATCCCTTGGTCCTTCTTATTGACGATGAAACACTGAAATTGCATCGGAATTATATACAAAAGGCACAATGCCGATTTTAGTTCAAGAAGACTGACTCTTCTTACTGACTATGTTTTGATTCATTCCTGTGACACTAGTTATAGATTCCGCTGCTTCACTCCAGGTTTACTGTATCCCTTGGACCTTCTTATTGACGATGAAACATAGAAATTGCAACGGAATTAAAAACAAAAAGCACAATGCCGACTTAATTACAAGAAGACTGACTCTTCTTACTGACCATGTTTTGAACCATTCCTGTGACACTAGTTATAGATTCCGATGCTTCACTTCAGGTTTACTATATCCCTCGGACCTTCTTATTGGCGATGAAACACAGAAATTGCATAGGAATTAAATAGAAAAGGCACAATGCCGACTTAAGTACAAGAAGACTGACTCTTCCTACTGTCTATGTTTTGAACCATTTCTGTGAATCTAGTTATAGATTCCGGTGCTTCAGTTCAGGTTTACTGTATCCCTCTGACCTTCTTATTGACGATGAAACACAGAAATTGCATCGGAATTAAATACAAAATTCACAATTCCGAATTAAGTACAAGATGACTGACTCTTCTTACTGTCTATGTTTTGAACCATTCATGTGACGCTAGTTATAGATTCCGATGCTTCACTCCAGGTTTACTGTATCCCTTGGACCTTCTTATTGACGATGAAACACAGAAATTGCATGGGAATTAAATACAAAAGGCACAATGGCGACTTAAGTGCAAGAAGTCTGACTCTTCTTACTGACTATGATTTGAACCATTCATGTGACACTAGTTATAGATTCCGGTGCTTCACTTCAGGTTTACTGTATCCCTTGAACCTTCTTATTGAAGATTAAACACAGAAATTGCTTCGGAATTAAATACAAAAAGCACAATGCCGACTTAAGTACAAGAATACTGACTCTTCTTACTGTCTATGTTTTGAACCATCCCTGTGACACTAGTTATAGATTCCGATGCTTCACTTCAGGTTTACTGTATCCCTTGGTCCTTCGTATTGACGATGAAACACGGAAATTGCATCAGAATTAAATACAAAAGGCACAATGTCGATTTTAGTACAAGAAGACTGACTCTTCTTACTGACTATGTTTTGATTCATTCCTGTGACACTAGTTATAGATTCCGCTGCTTCACTCCATGTTTACTGTATCCCTTGGACCTTCTTATTGACGATGAAACATAGAAATTGCATCGGAATTAAAAACAAAAAGCACAATGCCGACTTAATTACAAGAAGACTGACTCTTCTTACTGACCATGTTTTGAACCATTCCTGTGACACTAGTTATAGATTCCGATGCTTCACTTCAGGTTTACTATATCCCTCGGACATTCTTATTGACGATGAAACACAGAAATTGCATAGGAATTAAATAGAAAAGGCACAATGCCGACTTAAGTACAAGAAGACTGACTCTTCCTACTGTCTATGTTTTGAACCATTTCTGTGACTCTAGTTATAGATTCCGGTGCTTCAGTTCAGGTTTACTGTATCCCTCTGACCTTCTTATTGACGATAAAACACAGAAATTGCATCGGAATTAAATACAAAATTCACAATTCCGAATTAAGTACAAGATGACTGACTCTTCTTACTGTCTATGTTTTGAACCATTCATGTGACGCTAGTTATAGATTCCGATGCTTCACTCCAGGTTTACTGTATCCCTTGGACCTTCTTATTGACGATGAAACACAGAAATTGCATCGGAATTAAATACAAAAGGCACAATGGCGACTTAAGTGCAAGAAGTCTGACCCTTCTTACTGACTATGATTTGAACCATTCATGTGACACTAGTTATAGATTCCGGTGCTTCACTTCAGGTTTACTGTATCCCTTGGACCTTCTTATTGAAGATGAAACACAGAAATTGCTTCGGAATTTAATACAAAAGGCACAATGCCGACTTAAGTACAAGAAGACTGACTCTTCCTACTGTCTATGTTTTGAACCATTTCTGTGACTCTAGTTATAGATTCCGGTGCTTCAGTTCAGGTTTAATGTATCCCTCTGACCTTCTTATTGACGATGAAACACAGAAATTGCATCGGAATTAAATACAAAATTCACAATTCCGAATTAAGTACAAGATGACTGACTCTTCTTACTGTCTATGTTTTGAACCATTCATGTGACGCTAGTTATAGATTCCGTTGCTTCACTCCAGGTTTACTGTATCCCTTGGACCTTCTTATTGACGATGAAACACAGAAATTGCATCGGAATTAAATACAAAACGCACAATGGCGACTTAAGTGCAAGAAGTCTGACTCTTCTTACTGACTATGATTTGAACCATTCACGTGACACTAGTTATAGATTCCGGTGCTTCACTTCAGGTTTACTGTATCCCTTGGACCTTCTTATTGACGATGAAACACAGAAATTGCATCGGAAATAAATACAAAAGGCACAATGCCGTCTGAAGTACAAGAACACTGACTCTTCTTACTGACTATGTTTTGAACCATTCCTGTGACACTAGTTATAGATTCTGATGCTTCACTTCAGGTTTACTGTGTCCCTTGGACCTTCTTATTGACGATGAAACACAGAAATTGCATCGGAATTAAATACAAAAGGCACAAAGCCGACTTAAGTACAAGAGGACTGACTCTTCTTACTGACTATGTTTTGAACCATTTTTGTGACACTAGTTATAGATTCCGATGCTTCACTCCCAGTTTACTGTAACCCTTGGACCTTCTTATTAACGATGAAACACAAAAATTGCATCGGAATTAAATAGAAAAGGCACATTGCCGACTTAACTGCAAGAAGACTGACTCATCCTACTGTCTACGTTTTGAACCATTCCTGTGTCACTAGTTAGATTCCGATGCGTCACTCCAGGTTTACTATATCCCTTGGACCTTCTTATTGACGATGAAACACAGAAATTGCATAGGAATTAAATAGAAAAGGCACAATGCCGACTTGAGTACAAGAAGACTGACTCTTCTTACTGTCTATGTTTTGAACTATTCCTGTGACACTAGTTATAGATTCCAAAGCTTCACTTCAGGTTTACTGTATCCCTCTGACCTTCTTATTGACGATGTAACACTGACATTGCATCGGAAGTAAATACAAAAGGAACAATGCCGACTTTAGTACAAGAAGACTGACTCTTCTTACTGACTATGTTTTGATTCATTCCTGTGACACTAGTTATAGATTCCGCTGCTTCACTCCAGGTTTACTGTATCCCTTGGTCCTTCTTATTGACGATAAAACATAGAAATTGCATCAGAGTTAAAAACAAAAAGCACAATGCCGACTTAATTACAAGAAGACTGACTCTTCTTACTGACCATGTTTTGAACCATTCCTGTGACACTAGTTATAGACTCCGATGCTTCACTTCAGGTTTACTATATCCCTCGGACCTACTTATTGACGATGAAACACAGAAATTGCATAGGAATTAAATAGAAAAGGCACAATGCCGACTTAAGTACAAGAAGACTGACTCTTCCTACTGTCTATATTTGAACCATTTCTGTGACTCTAGTTATAGATTCCGGTGCTTCAGTTCAGGTTAACTGTATCCCTCTGACCTTCTTATTGACGATGAAACACAGAAATTGCATCGGAATTGAATACAAAATTCACAATTCCGAATTAAGTACAAGAAGACTGACTCTTCTTACTGTCTATGTTTTGAACCATTCATGTGACGCTAGTTATAGATTCCGATGCTTCACTAAAGGTTTACTGTATCCCTTGGACCTTCTTATTGACGATGAAACACAGAAATTACATCGGAATTAAATACAAAAGGCACAATGGCGACTTAAGTACAAGAAGTCTGTCTCTTCTTACTGACTATGATTTGAACCATTCATGTGACACTAATTATAGATTCCGGTGCTTCACTTCAGGTTTACTGTATCCCTTGGACCTTCTTATTGACGATGAAACACAGAAATTGCATCGGAAATAAATACAAAAGGCACAATGCCGACTGAAGTACAAGAAGACTGACTCTTCTTACTGACTATGTTTTGAACCATTCATGTGACACTAATTATAGATTCCGGTGCTTCACTTCAGGTTTACTGTATCCCTTGGACCTTCTTATTGACGATGAAACACAGAAATTGCATCGGAAATAAATACAAAAGGCACAATGCCGACTTAAGTACAAGAAGACTGACTCTTCTTACTGACTATGTTTTGAACCATTCCTGTGACACTAGTTATAGATTCTGATGCTTCACTTCAGGTTTACTGTGTCCCTTGGACCTTCTTATTGACGATGAAACACAGAAATTGCATCGGAAATAAATACAAAAGGCACAATGCCGACTGAAGTACAAGAAGACTGACTCTTCTTACTGACTATGTTTTGAACCATTCCTGTGACACTAGTTATAGATTCTGATGCTTCACTTCAGGTTTACTGTGTCCCTTGGACCTTCTTATTGACGATGAAACACAGAAATTGCATCGGAATTAAATACAAAAGGCGCAAAGCCGACTTAAGTACAAGAAGACTGACTCTTCTTACTGACTATGTTTTGAACCATTCCTGTGACACTAGTTATAGATTCCGATGCTTGACTTCAGATTTACTGTATGCCTCTGACCATCTTATACACGATGAAACACAGAAATCGCATCGGAATTAAATACTAAAGGCACAATGCCGAATTAAGTACAAGAAGACTGACTCTTCTTACTGTCGATGTTTTGAACCATTCCTGTGACACTAGTTATAGATTTAGAGCTTTACTCCAGGTTTACTGTATCCCTTGGACCTTCTTATTGACGATGAAACACACAAAATGCATAGGAAATAAATAGAAAAGGCACAATGCCGACTTAAGTACAAGAAGACTGACTAGTCCTACTGTCTATGTTTTGAACCATTCCTGTGACACTAGTTATAGATTCCGATGCTTCACTTCAGGTTTACTGTGTCCCTCTGACCTTCTTATTGACGATGAAACACAGAAATTGCATCGGAATTAAATACAAAATTCACAATTCCGAATTAAGTACAAGATGACTGACTCTTCTTACTGTCTATGTTTTGAACCATTCATGTGACGCTAGTTATAGATTCCGATGCTTCACACCAGGTTTACTGTATCCCTTGGACCTTCTTATTGACGATGAAACACAGAAATTGCATCGGAATTAAATACAAAAGGCACAATGGCGACTTAAGTGCAAGAAGTCTGACTCTTCTTACTGACTATGATTTGAACCATTCATGTTAAGCTAGTTATAGATTCCGGTGCTTCACTTTAGGTTTACTGTATCCCTTGGACCTTATTATTCACGATGAAACACAGAAATTGCATCGGAAATAAATACAAAAGGCACAATGCCGTCTGAAGTACAAGAAGAGTGACTCTTCTTACTGACTATGTTTTGAACCATTCCTGTGACACTAGTTATAGATTCTGATGCTTCACTTCAGGTTTACTGTGTCCCTTGGACCTTCTTATTGACGATGAAACACAGAAATTGCTTCGGAATTAAATACAAAAGGCACAAAGCCGACTTAAGTACAAGAAGACTGACTCTTCTTACTGACTATGTTTTGAACCATTACTGTGACACTAGTTATAGATTCCGATGCTTGACTTCAGATTTACTGTATGCCTCTGACCATCTTATACACGATGAAACACAGAAATTGCATCGGAATTAAATACTAAAGACACAATGCCGAATTAAGTACAAGAAGACTGACTCTTCTTACTGTCGATGTTTTGAACCATTCCTGTGACACTAGTTATAGATTTAGAGCTTTACTCCAGGTTTACTGTATCCCTTGGACCTTCTTATTGACGATGAAACACAGAAATTGCATAGGAAATAAATAGAAAAGGCACAATGCCGACTTAAGTACAAGAAGACTGACTCTTACTACTGTCTATGTTTTGAACCATTCCTGTGCAACTAGTTATAGATTCCGGTGCTTCAGTTCAGGTTTACTGTATCCCTCTGACCTTCTTATTGACGATGAAACACAGAAATTGCGTCGGAATTAAATACAAAAGGCACAATGCCGATTTTAGTTCAAGAAGACTGACTCTTCTTACTGACTATGTTTTGATTCATTCCTGTGACACTAGTTATAGATTCCGCTGCTTCACTCCAGGTTTACTGTATCCCTTGAACCTTCTTATTGACGATGAAACATAGAAATTGCATCGGAATTAAAAACAAAAAGCACAATGCCGACTTAATTACAAGAAGACTGACTCTTCTTACTGACCATGTTTTGAACCATTCCTGTGACACTAGTTATAGATTCCGATGCTTCACTTCAGGTTTACTATATCCCTCGGACCTTCTTATTGACGATGAAACACAGAAATTGCATAGGAATTAAATAGAAAAGGCACAATGCCGACTTAAGTACAAGAAGACTGACTCTTCCTACTGTCTATGTTTTGAACCATTTCTGTGAATCTAGTTATAGATTCCGGTGCTTCAGTTCAGGTTTACTGTATCCCTCTGACCTTCTTATTGACGATAAAACACAGAAATTGCATCGGAATTAAATACAAAATTCACAATTCCGAATTAAGTACAAGATGACTGACTCTTCTTACTGTCTATGTTTTGAACCATTCATGTGACGCTAGTTATAGATTCCGATGCATCACTCCAGGTTTACTGTATCCCTTGGACCTTCTTATTGACGATGAAACACAGAAATTGCATCGGAATTAAATACAAAAGGCACAATGGCGACTTAAGTGCAAGAAGTCTGACCCTTCTTACTGACTATGATTTGAACCATTCATGTGACACTAGTTATAGATTCCGGTGCTTCACTTCAGGTTTACTGTATCCCTTGGACCTTCTTATTGAAGATGAAACACAGAAATTGCTTCGGAATTTAATACAATAGGCACAATGCCGACTTAAGTACAAGAAGACAGACTCCTCTTACTGACTATGTTTTGAACCATTCCTGTGACACTAGTTATAGATTCCGATGCTTGACTTCAGATTTACTGTATGCCTATGACCATCTTATACACGATGAAACACAGAAATTGCATCGGAATTAAATACTAAAGTCACAATGCCGAATTAAGTACAAGAAGACTGACTCTTCTTACTGTCGATGTTTTGAACCTTTCCTGTGACACTAGTTATAGATTTAGAGCTTTACTCCAGGTTTACTGTATCACTTGGACCTTCTTATTGACGATGAAACACAGAAATTGCATAGGAAATAAATAGAAAAGGCACAATGCCGACTTAAGTACAAGAAGACTGACTCTTCCTACTGTCTATGTTTTGAACCATTCCTCTGACACTAGTTATAGATTCCGGTGCTTCAGTTCAGGTTTACTGTATCCCTCTGACCTTCTTATTGACGATGAAACACAGAAATTGCGTCGGAATTAAATACAAAAGTCACAATGCCGACTTAAGTACAAGAAGACTGACTCTTCCCACTGTCTATGTTTTGAACCATTCCTGTTACACTAGTTATAGATTCCGATGCTTCACTTCAGGTTTACTGTATCCCTTGGACGTTCTTATTGACGATGAAACATAGAAATTGCATCGGAATTAAAAACAAAAAGCACAATGCCGACTTAATTACAAGAAGACTGACTCTTCTTACTGACCATGTTTTGAACCATTCCTGTGACCCTAGTTATAGATTCCGATGCTTCACTTCAGGTTTACTATATCCCTCGGACCTTCTTATTGACGATGAAACACAGAAATTGCATAGGAATTAAATAGAAAAGGCACAATGCCGACTTAAGTACAAGAAGACTGACTCTTCCTACTGTCTATGTTTTGAACCATTTCTGTGACTCTAGTTATAGATCCCGGTGCTTCAGTTCAGGTTTACTGTATCCCTCTGACCTTCTTATTGACGATGAAACACAGAAATTGCATCGGAATTAAATACAAAATTCACAATTCCGAATTAAGTACAAGATGACTGACTCTTCTTACTGTCTATGTTTTGAACCATTCATGTGACGCTAGTTATAGATTCCGATGCTTCACTCCAGGTTTACTGTATCCCTTGGACCTTCTTATTGACGATGAAACACAGAAATTGCATCGGAATTAAATACAAAAGTCACAATGGCGACTTAAGTGCAAGAAGTCTGACTCTTCTTACTGACTATGATTTGAACCATTCATGTGAAGCTAGTTATAGATTCCGGTGCTTCACTTCAGGTTTACTGTATCCCTTAGACCTTCTTATTGACGATGAAACACAGAAATTGCATCGGAAATAAATACAAAAGGCACAATGCCGTCTGAAGTACAAGAAGAGTGACTCTTCTTACTGACTATGTTTTGAACCATTCCTGTGACACTAGTTACAGATTCTGATGCTTCACTTCAGGTTTACTGTGTCCCTTGGACCTTCTTATTGACGATGAAACACAGAAATTGCATCGGAATTAAATACAAAAGGCACAAAGCCGACTTAAGTACAAGAAGACTGACTCTTCTTACTGACTATGTTTTGAACCATTCCTGTGACACTAGTTATAGATTCCGATGCTTGACTTCAGATTTACTGTATGCCTCTGACCATCTTACACACGATGAAACACAGAAATTGCATCGGAATTAAATACTAAATGCACAATGCCGAATTAAGTACAAGAAGACTGACTCTTCTTACTGTCGATGTTTTGAACCATTCCTGTGACACTAGTTATAGATTTAGAGCTTTACTCCAGGTTTACTGTATCCCTTGGACCTTCTTATTGACGATGAAACACAGAAATTGCATAGGAAATAAATAGAAAAGGCACAATGCCGACTTAAGTACAAGAAGACTGACTCTTACTACTGTCTATGTTTTGAACCATTCCTGTGCAACTAGTTATAGATTCCGGTGCCTCAGTTCAGGTTTACTGTATCCCTCTGACCTTCTTATTGACGATGAAACACAGAAATTGCATCGGAATTAAATACAAAAGGCACAATTCCGACTTATATACAAGAAGACTGACTCTTCTTACTGACCATGCTTTGAACCATTCCTGTGACACTAGCTATAGACTCTGATGCTTCACTTTAGGTTTATTGTATCCCTTGAACCTTCTTATTGAAGATGAAACACAGAAATTGCTTCGGAATTAAATACAAAAGGCACAATGCCGACTTAAGTACAAGAATACTGACTCTTCTTACTGTCAATGTTTTGAACCATCCCTGTGACACTAGTTATAGATTCCGATGCTTCACTTAGGGTTTACTGTATCCCTTGGTCCTTCTTATTGACGATGAAACACTGAAATTGCATCGGAATTAAATACAAAAGGCACAATGCCGATTTCAGTTCAAGAAGACTGACTCTTCTTACTGACTATGTTTTGATTCATTCCTGTGACACTAGTTATAGATTCCGCTGCTTCACTCCAGGTTTACTGTATCCCTTGGACCTTCTTATTGACGATGAAACATAGAAATTGCATCGGAATTAAAAACAAAAAGCACAATGCCGACTTAATTACAAGAAGACTGACTCTTCTTACTGACCATGTTTTGAACCATTCCCGTGACACTAGTTATAGATTCCGATGCTTCACTTCAGGTTTACTATATCCCTCGGACCTTCTTATTGACGATGAAACACAGAAATTGCATAGGAATTAAATAGAAAAGGCACAATGCCGACTTAAGTACAAGAAGACTGACTCTTCCTACTGTCTATGTTTTGAACCATTTCTGTGAATCTAGTTATAGATTCCGGTGCTTCAGTTCAGGTTTACTGTACCCCTCTGACCTTCTTATTGACGATGAAACACAGAAATTGCATCGGAATTAAATACAAAATTCACAATTCCAAATTAAGTACAAGATGACTGACCCTTCTTACTGTCTATGTTTTGAACCATTCATGTGACGCTAGTTATAGATTCCGATGCTTCACTCCAGGTTTACTGTATCCCTTGGACCTTCTTATTGACGATGAAACACAGAAATTGCATCGGAATTAAATACAAAAGGCACAATGGCGACTTAAGTGCAAGAAGTCTGACTCTTCTTACTGACTATGATTTGAACCATTCATGTGACACTAGTTATAGATTCCGGTGCTTCACTTCAGGTTTACTGTATCCCTTGATCCTTCTTATTGAAGATGAAACACAGAAATTGCTTCGGAATTAAATACAAAAGGCACAATGCCGACTTAAGTACAAGAATACTGACTCTTCTTACTGTCTATGTCTTGAACCATCCCTGTGACACAAGTTATAGATTCCGATGCTTCACTTCAGGTTTACTGTATCCCTTGGTCCTTCGTATTGACGATGAAACGCAGAAATTGCATCGGAATTAAAAACAAAAAGCACAATGCCGACTTAATTACAAGAAGACTGACTCTTCTTACTGACCATGTTTTGAACCATTCCTGTGACACTAGTTATAGATTCCGATGCTTCACTTCAGGTTTACTATATCCCTCGGACCTTCCTATTGACGATGAAACACAGAAATTGCATAGGAATTAAATGGAAAAGGCACAATGCCGACTTAAATACAAGAAGACTGACTCCTCCTACTGTCTATGTTTTGAACCATTTCTGTGACTCTAGTTATAGATTCCGGTGCTTCAATTCAGGTTTACTGTATCCCTCTGACCTTCTTATTGACGATAAAACACAGAAATTGCATCGGAATTAAATACAATATTCACAATTCCGAATTAAGTACAAGATGACAGACTCTTCTTACTGTCTATGTTTTGAACCATTCATGTGACGCTAGTTATAGATTCCGATGCTTCACTCCAGGTTTACTGTATCCCTTGGACCTTCTTATTGACGATGAAACACAGAAATTGCATCGGAATTAAATACAAAAGGCACAAAGCCGACTTAAGTACAAGAAGACTGACTCTTCTTACTGACTATGTTTTGAACCATTCCTGTGACACTAGTTATAGATTCCGATGCTTGACTTCAGATTTACTGTATGCCTCTGACCATCTTACACACGATGAAACACAGAAATTGCATCGGAATTAAATACTAAATGCACAATGCCGAATTAAGTACAAGAAGACTGACTCTTCTTACTGTCGATGTTTTGAACCATTCCTGTGACACTAGTTATAGATTTAGAGCTTTACTCCAGGTTTACTGTATCCCTTGGACCTTCTTATTGACGATGAAACACAGAAATTGCATAGGAAATAAATAGAAAAGGCACAATGCCGACTTAAGTACAAGAAGACTGACTCTTACTACTGTCTATGTTTTGAACCATTCCTGTGCAACTAGTTATAGATTCCGGTGCCTCAGTTCAGGTTTACTGTATCCCTCTGACCTTCTTATTGACGATGAAACACAGAAATTGCGTCGGAATTAAATACAAAAGTCACAATGCCGACTTAAGTACAAGAAGACTGACTCTTCCCACTGTCTATGTTTTGAACCATTCCTGTTACACTATTTATAGATTCCGATGCTTCACTTCAGGTTTACTGTATCCCTTGGACCTTCTAATTGACGATGAAACACAGAAATTGCATCGGAATTAAATACAAAAGGCACAATTCCGACTTATATACAAGAAGACTGACTCTTCTTACTGACCATGCTTTGAACCATTCCTGTGACACTAGCTATAGACTCTGATGCTTCACTTTAGGTTTATTGTATCCCTTGAACCTTCTTATTGAAGATGAAACACAGAAATTGCTTCGGAATTAAATACAAAAGGCACAATGCCGACTTAAGTACAAGAATACTGACTCTTCTTACTGTCAATGTTTTGAACCATCCCTGTGACACTAGTTATAGATTCCGATGCTTCACTTAGGGTTTACTGTATCCCTTGGTCCTTCTTATTGACGATGAAACACTGAAATTGCATCGGAATTAAATACAAAAGGCACAATGCCGATTTCAGTTCAAGAAGACTGACTCTTCTTACTGACTATGTTTTGATTCATTCCTGTGACACTAGTTATAGATTCCGCTGCTTCACTCCAGGTTTACTGTATCCCTTGGACCTTCTTATTGACGATGAAACATAGAAATTGCATCGGAATTAAAAACAAAAAGCACAATGCCGACTTAATTACAAGAAGACTGACTCTTCTTACTGACCATGTTTTGAACCATTCCCGTGACACTAGTTATAGATTCCGATGCTTCACTTCAGGTTTACTATATCCCTCGGACCTTCTTATTGACGATGAAACACAGAAATTGCATAGGAATTAAATAGAAAAGGCACAATGCCGACTTAAGTACAAGAAGACTGACTCTTCCTACTGTCTATGTTTTGAACCATTTCTGTGAATCTAGTTATAGATTCCGGTGCTTCAGTTCAGGTTTACTGTACCCCTCTGACCTTCTTATTGACGATGAAACACAGAAATTGCATCGGAATTAAATACAAAATTCACAATTCCGAATTAAGTACAAGATGACTGACCCTTCTTACTGTCTATGTTTTGAACCATTCATGTGACGCTAGTTATAGATTCCGATGCTTCACTCCAGGTTTACTGTATCCCTTGGACCTTCTTATTGACGATGAAACACAGAAATTGCATCGGAATTAAATACAAAAGGCACAATGGCGACTTAAGTGCAAGAAGTCTGACTCTTCTTACTGACTATGATTTGAACCATTCATGTGACACTAGTTATAGATTCCGGTGCTTCACTTCAGGTTTACTGTATCCCTTGATCCTTCTTATTGAAGATGAAACACAGAAATTGCTTCGGAATTAAATACAAAAGGCACAATGCCGACTTAAGTACAAGAATACTGACTCTTCTTACTGTCTATGTTTTGAACCATCCCTGTGACACTAGTTATAGATTCCGATGCTTCACTTCAGGTTTACTGTATCCCTTGGTCCTTCGTATTGACGATGAAACGCAGAAATTGCATCGGAATTAAAAACAAAAAGCACAATGCCGACTTAATTACAAGAAGACTGACTCTTCTTACTGACCATGTTTTGAACCATTCCTGTGACACTAGTTATAGATTCCGATGCTTCACTTCAGGTTTACTATATCCCTCGGACCTTCTTATTGACGATGAAACACAGAAATTGCATAGGAATTAAATGGAAAAGGCACAATGCCGACTTAAATACAAGAAGACTGACTCCTCCTACTGTCTATGTTTTGAACCATTTCTGTGACTCTAGTTATAGATTCCGGTGCTTCAATTCAGGTTTACTGTATCCCTCTGACCTTCTTATTGACGATAAAACACAGAAATTGCATCGGAATTAAATACAATATTCACAATTCCGAATTAAGTACAAGATGACAGACTCTTCTTACTGTCTATGTTTTGAACCATTCATGTGACGCTAGTTATAGATTCCGATGCTTCACTCCAGGTTTACTGTATCCCTTGGACCTTCTTATTGACGATGAAACACAGAAATTGCATCGGAATTAAATACAAAAGGCACAATGGCGACTTAAGTGCAAGAAGTCTGACCCTTCTTACTGACTATGATTTGAACCAATCATGTGACACTAGTTATAGATTCCGGTGCTTCACTTCAGGTTTACTGTATCCCTTGGACCTTCTTATTGAAGATGAAACACAGAAATTGCTTCGGAATTTAATACAAATGGCACAATGCCGACTTAAGTACAAGAAGACTGACTCTTCTTACTGACTATGTTTTGAACCATTCCTGTGACACTAGTTATAGATTCCGATGCTTGACTTCAGATTTACTGTATGCCTATGACCATCTTATACACGATGAAACACAGAAATTGCATCGGAATTAAATACTAAAGGCACAATGCCGAATTAAGTACAAGAAGACTAACTCTTCTTACTGTCGATGTTTTCAACCATTCCTGTGACACTAGTTATAGATTTAGAGCTTTACTCCAGGTTTACTGTATCACTTGGACCTTCTTATTGACAATGAAACACAGAAATTGCATAGGAAATAAATAGAAAAGGCACAAAGCCGACTTAAGTACAAGAATACTGACTCTTCTTACTGTCTATGATTTGAACCATCCCTGTGACACTGGTTATAGATTCCGATGCTTCACTTCAGGTTTACTGTATCCCTTGGTCCTTCTTATTGACGATGAAACACTGAAATTGCATCGGAATTAAATACAAAAGTCACAATGCCGACTTAAGTACAAGAAGACTGACTCTTCCCACTGTCTATGTTTTGAACCATTCCTGTTACACTAGTTATAGATTCCGATGCTTCACTTCAGGTTTACTGTATCCCTTGGACGTTCTTATTGACGATGAAACACAGATATTGCATCGGAATTAAATACAAAAGGCACAATTCCGACATATGTACAAGAAGACTGACTCTTGTTACTGACCATACTTTGAACCATTCCTGTGACACTAGCTATAGACTCTGATGCTTCACTTTAGGTTTATTGTATCCCTTGAACCTTCTTATTGAAGATGAAACACAGAAATTGCTTCGGAATTAAATTCAAAAGGCACAGTGCCGACTTAAGTACAAGAATACTGACTCTTCTTACTGTCTATGTTTTGAACCATCCCTGTGACACTAGTTATAGATTCCGATGCTTCACTTCAGGTTTACTGTATCCCTTGGTCCTTCGTATTGACGATGAAACACTAAAATTGCATCGGAATTAAATACAAAAGGCGCAATGCCGATTTTAGTACAAGAAGACTGACTCTTCTTACTGACTATGTTTTGATTCATTCCTGTGACACTAGTTATAGATTCCGCTGCTTCACTCCAGGTTTACTGTATCCCTTGGACCTTCTTATTGACGATGAAACATAGAAATTGCATCGGAATTAAAAACAAAAAGCACAATGCCGACTTAATTACAAGAAGACTGACTCTTCTTACTGACCATGTTTTGAACCATTCCTTTGACACTAGTTATAGATTCCGATGCTTCACTTCAGGTTTACTATATCCCTCGGACCATCTTATTGACGATGAAACACAGAAATTGCATAGGAATTAAATAGAAAAGGCACAATGCCGACTTAAGTACAAGAAGACTGACTCTTCCTACTGTCTATGTTTTGAAACATTTCTGTGACTCTAGTTATAGATTCCGGTGCTTCACTCCAGGTTTACTGTATCCCTTGGACCTTCTTATTGACGATGAAACACAGAAATTGCATCGGAATTAAATACAAAAGGCACAATGGCGACTTAAGTGGAAGAAGTCTGACTCTTCTTACTGACTATGATTTGAACCATTCATGTGACACTAGTTATAGATTCCGGTGCTTCACTTCAGGTTTACTGTATCCCTTGGACCTTCTTATTGACGATGAAACACAGAAATTGCATCGGAAATAAATACAAAAGGCACAATGCCGTCTGAAGTACAAGAAGACTGACTCTTCTTACTGACTATGTTTTGAACCATTCCTGTGACACTAGTTTTAGATTCTGATGCTTCACTTCAGGTTTACTGTCTCCCTTGGACCTTCTTATTGACGATGAAACACAGAAATTGCATCGGAATTAAATACAAAAGGCACAAAGCCGACTTAAGTACAAGAAGACTGACTCTTCTTACTGACTATGTTTTGAACCATTCCTGTGACACCAGTTATAGATTCCGATGCTTGACTTCAGATTTACTGTATGCCTCTGACCATCTTATACACGATGAAACACAGAAATTGCATCGGAATTAAATACTAAAGGCACAATGCCGAATTAAGTACAAGAAGACTGACGCTTCTTACTGTCGATGTTTTGAACCATTCCTGTGACACTAGGTATAGATTTAGAGCTTTACTCCGGGTTTACTGTATCCCTTGGACCTTCTTATTGACGATGAAACACAGAAATTGCGTAGGAAATAAATAGAAAAGGCACAATGCCGACTTAAGTACAAGAAGACTGACATTTCCTACTGTCTATGTTTTGAACCATTCCTGTGACACTAGTTATAGATTCCGGTGCTTCAGTTCAGGTTTACTGTATCCCTCTGACCTTCTTATTGACGATGAAACACAGAAATTGCGTCGGAATTAAAGACAAAAGTCACAATGCCGACTTAAGTACAAGAAGACTGACTCTTCCCACTGTCTATGTTTTGAACCATTCCTGTTACACTAGTTATAGATTCCGATGCTTCACTTCATGTTTACTGTATCCCTTGGACCTTCTTATTGACGATGAAACACAGAAATTGCATCGGAATTAAATACAAAAGGCACAATTCCGACTTATGTACAAGAAGTCTGACTCTTCTTACTGACTATGATTTGAACCATTCATGTGACACTAGTTATAGATTCCGGTGCTTCACTTCAGGTTTACTGTATCCCTTGAACCTTCTTTGTGAAGATGAAACACAGAAATTGCTTCGGAATTAAATACAAACGGCACAATGCCGACTTAAGTACAAGAATACTGACTCTTCTTACTGTCTATGTTTTGAACCATCCCTGTGACACTAGTTATAGATTCCGATGCTTCACTTCAGGTTTACTGTATCCCTTGGTCCTTCGTATTGACGATGAAACACTGAAATTGCATCGGAATTAAATTCAAAAGGCACAATGCCGATTTTAGTACAAGAAGACAGACTCTTCTTACTGACTATGTTTTGATTCATTCCTGTGACACTAGTTATAGATTCCGCTGCTTCACTCCAGGTTTACTGTGTCCTTGGACCTTCTTATTGACGATGAAACACAGAAATTGCATCGGAATTAAATACATAGGGCACAAAGCCGGCTTAAATACAAGAAGACTGACTCTTCTTACTGACTATGTTTTGAACCATTCCTGTGACACCAGTTATAGATTCCGATGCTTGACTTCAGATTTACTGTATGCCTCTGGCCATCTTATACACGATGAAACACAGAAATTGCATCGGAATTAAATACTAAAGGCAGAATGCCGAATTAAGTACAAGAAGACTGACGCTTCTTACTGTCGATGTTTTGAACCATTCCTGTGACACTAGTTATAGATTTAGAGCTTTACTCCGGGTTTACTGTATCCCTTGGACCTTCTTATTGACGATGAAACACAGAAATTGCGTAGGAAATAAATAGAAAAGGCACAATGCCGACTTAAGTACAAGAAGACTGACATTTCCTACTGTCTATGTTTTGAACCATTCCTGTGGCACTAGTTATAGATTCCGGTGCTTCAGTTCAGGTTTACTGTATCCCTCTAACCTTCTTATTGACGATGAAACACAGAAATTGCGTCGGAATTAAATACAAAAGCCACAATGCCGACTTAAGTACAAGAAGACTGACTCTTCCCACTGTCTATGTTTTGAACCATTCCTGTTACACTAGTTATAGATTCCGATGCTTCACTTCATGTTTACTGTATCCCTTGGACCTTCTTATTGACGATGAAACACAGAAATTGCATCGGAATTAAATACAAAAGGCACAATTCCGACTTATGTACAAGAAGACTGACTCTTCTTACTGACCATGCTTTGAACCATTCCTGTGACACTAGCTATAGACTCTGGTGCTTCACTTTAGGTTTATTGTATCCCTTGAACCTTCTTATTGAAGATGAAACACAGAAATTGCTTCGGAATTAAAAACAAAAGGCACAATGCCGACTTATGTACAAGAATACTGACTCTTCTTACTGTCTATGTTTTGAACCATCCCTGTGACACTGGTTATAGATTCCGATGCTTCACTTCAGGTTTACTGTATCCATTGGTCCTTCGTATTGACGATGAAACACTGAAATTGCATCGGAATTAAATACAAAAGGCACAATGCCGATTTTGGAACAAGAAGACTGACTCTTCTTACTGACTATGTTTTGAATCATTCCTGTGACACTAGTTATAGATTCCGCTGCTTCACTCCAGGTTTACTGTATCCCTTGGACCTTCTTATTGACGATGAAACATAGAAATTGCATCGGAATTAAAAACAAAAAGCACAATGCCGACTTAATTACAAGAAGACTGACTCTTCTTACTGACGATGCTTTGAACCATTCCTGTGACACTAGTTATAGATTCCGAGGCTTCACTTCAGGTTTACTATATCCCTCGGACCATCTTATTGACGATGAAACACAGAAATTGCATAGGAATTAATTAGAAAAGGCACAATGCCGACTTAAGTACAAGAAGACTGACTCTTCCTACTGTCTATGTTTTCAACCATTTCTGTGACTCTAGTTATAGATTCCGGTGCTTCAGTTCAGGTTTACTGTATCCCTCTGACCTTCTTATTGACGATGAAACACAGAAATTGCATCGGAATTAAATACAAAATTCACAATTCCGAATTAAGTACAAGATGACTGACTCTTCTTACTGTCTATGTTTTGAACCATTCATGTGACGCTAGTTATAGATTCCGATGCTTCACTCCAGGTTTACTGTATCCCTTGGACCTTCTTATTGACGATGAAACACAGCAATTGCATCGGAATTAAATACAAAAGGCACAATGGCGACTTAAGTGCAAGAAGTCTGACTCTTCTTACTGACTATGATTTGAACCATTCATGTGACACTTGTTATAGATTCCGGTGCTTCACTTCAGGTTTACTGTATCCCTTGGACCCTCTTATTGACGATGAAACACAGAAATTGCATCGGAAATAAATACAAAAGGCACAATGCCGTCTGAAGTACAAGAAGACTGACTCTTCTTACTGACTATGTTTTGAACCATTCCTGTGACACTAGTTATAGATTCTGATGCTTCACTTCATGTTTACTGTGTCCCTTGGACCTTCTTATTGACGATGAAACACAGAAATTGCATCGGAATTAAATACAAAAGGCACAAAGCCGACTTAAGTACAAGAAGACTGACTCTCCTTACTGACTATGTTTTGAACCATTCCTGTGACACTAGTTATAGATTCCGATGCTTGACTTCAGATTTACTGTATGCCTCTGACCATCTTATACACGATGAAACACAGAAATTGCATCGGAATTAAATACTAAATTCACAATGCCGAATTAAGATCAAGATGACTGACCCTTCTTACTGTGGATGATTTGAACCATTCCTGTGACACTAGTTATAGATTTAGAGCTTTACTCCAGGTTTACTGTATCCCTTGGACCTTCTTATTGACGATGAAACACAGAAATTGCATAGGAAATAAATACAAAAGGCACAATGCCGACTGAAGTACAAGAAGACTGAGTCTTCTTACTGACTATGTTTTGAACCATTCCTGTGACACTAGTTATAGATTCTGATGCTTCACTTCAGTTTTACTGTGTCCCTTGGACCTTCTTATTGACGATGAAACACAGAAATTGCATCGGAATTATATACAAAAGGCAGAAAGCTGACTTAAGTAAAAGAAGCCTGACTCTTCTTACTGACTATGTTTTGAACCATTCCTGTGACACTAGTTATAGATTCCGATGCTTGACTTCAGATTTACTGAATGCCTCTGACCATCTTATACACGGTGAAACACAGAAATTGCATCGGAATTAAATACTAAAGGCACAATGCCGAATTAACTACAAGAATACTGAGTCTTCTTACTGTCGATGTTTTGAACCATTCCTGTGACACTAGTTATAGATTCCGAGCTTTACTCCAGGTTTACTGTATCCCTTGGCCCTTCTTATTGACGATGAAACACTGAAATTGCATCGGAATTAAATACAAAAGGCACAATGCCGATTTTAGTACAAGAAGACTGACTCTTCTTACTGACTATGTTTTGATTCATTCCTGTGACACTAGTTATAGATTCCGCTGCTTCACTTCAGATTTACTGTATCCCCTGGACCTTCTTATTGACGATGAAACATAGAAATTGCATCGGAATTAAACACAAAACGCACAATGTTGACTTAAGTACAAGAAGACTGACTCTTCCCACTGTCTATGTTTTGAACCATTCCTGTTACACTAGTTATAGATTCCGATGCTTCACTTCTGGTTTACTGTATCCCTCTGACCTTCTTATTGACGATGAAACACAGAAATTGCATCGGAATTAAATACAAAATTCACAATTCCGAATTAAGTACAAGATGACTGACTCTTCTTACTGTCTATGTTTTGAACCATTCATGTTACGCTAGTTATAGATTCCGATGCTTCACTCCAGGTTTACTGTATCCCTTGGACCTTCTTATTGACGATGAAACACTGAAATTGCATCGGAATTAAATACAAAAGGCACAATGCCGATTTTAGTACAAGAAGACTGACTCTTCTTACTGACTATGTTTTGATTCATTCCTGTGACACTAGTTATAGATTCCGCTGCTTCACTTCAGGTTTACTGTATCCCTTGGACCTTCTTATTGACGATGAAACATAGAAATTGCATCGGAATTAAATACAAAACGCACAATGCCGACTTAAGTACAAGAAGACTGACTCTTCCCACTGTCTATGTTTTGAACCATTCCTGTTACACTAGTTATAGATTCCGATGCTTCACTTCAGGTTTACTGTATCCCTTGGACCTTCTTATTGACGATGAAACACAGAAATTGCATCGGAATTAAATACAAAAGGCACAATTCCGACTTATGTACAAGAAGACTGACTCTTCTTACTGACTATGTTTTGAACCATTCCTGTGACACTAGCTATAGACACAGATGCTTCACTTTAGGTTTATTGTATCCGTTGGACCTTCTTATTGAAGATGAAACACAGAAATTGCTTCGGAATTAAATACAAATGGCACAATGAAGACTTAAGTACAAGAATACAGACTCTTCTTACTGTCTTTGTTTTGAACCATCCCTGTGGCACTAGTTATAGATTCCGTTGCTTCACTTCAGGTTTACTGTATCCCTTGGACCTTCTTATTGACGATGAAACACTGAAATTGCATCGGAATTAAATACAAAAGGCACAATGCCGACTTTAGTACAAGAAGACTGACTCTTCTTACTGAGTATGTTTGATTCATTCCTGTGACACTAGTTATAGATTCCGCTGCTTCACTTCAGTTTTACTGTGTCCCTTGGACCTTCTTATTGACGATGAAACACAGAAATTGCATCGGAATTATATACAAAAGGCAGAAAGCTGACTTAAGTACAAGAAGACTGACTCTTCTTACTGACTATGTTTTGAACCATTCCTGTGACACTAGTTATAGATTCCGATGCTTGACTTCAGATTTACTGAATGCCTCTGACCATCTTATACACGATGAAACACAGAAATTGCATCGGAATTAAATACTAAAGGCACAATGCCGAATTAAGTACAAGAATACTGACTCTTCTTACTTTCGATGTTTTGAACCATTCCTGTGACACTAGTTATAGATTCCGAGCTTTACTCCAGGTTTACTGTATCCCTTGGTCCTTCTTATTGACGATGAAACACAGCAATTGCATCGGAATTAAATAGAAAAGGCACAATGCCGACTTAAGTGCAAGAAGACTGACTCTTCCTACTGTCTATGTTTTGAACAATTCCTGTGGCACTACTTATAGAATCCGATGCTTCACTCCAGGTTAACTGTATCCCTTGGACCTTCTTATTGACGATGAAACACAGAAATTGCATCGGAATTAAATACAAAAGTCACAATGCCGACTTAAGTACAAGAAGACTGACTCTTCTTACTGACTATGTTTTGAACCATTCCTGTGACACTAGTTATAGATTCCGATGCTTCACTTCAGTTTTACTGTATCCCTCTGACCTTCTTACTGACGATGAAACACAGAAATTGCATCGGAATTAAATACAAAAGGCACAATTCCGAATTAAGTAAAAGAAGACAGACTCTTCTTACTGTCTATGATTTGAACCATTCATGTGACACTAGTTATAGATTCCAATGCTTCACTCCAGGTTTACTGTATCCCTTGGACCTTCTTCTTGACGATGAAACACAGAAATTGCATCGGAATTAAATACAAAAGGCACAATGGCGACTTAAGTACAAGAAGTCTGACTCTTCTCACTTACTATGATTTGAACCATTCATGTGACACTAGTTATAGATTCCGGTGCTTGACTTCAGGTTTACTGTATCCCGTGGACCTTCTTATTGACGATGAAACACAGAAATTGCATCGGAAATAAATACAAAAGGCACAATGCCGACTTAAGTACAAGAAGACTGGCTCTTCTTACTGACTATGTTTTGAACCGTTCCAGTGACACTAGTTATAGATTCTGATGCTTCACTTCAGGTTTACTGTATCCCATGGACCTTCTTATTGACGATGAAACACTGTAATTGCATCGGAATTAAATATTAAAGGCACAGTGCCGAATTAAGTACAAGAAGACTGACTCTTCTTACTGTCGATGTTTTGAACCATTCCTGTGACACTAGTTATAGATTCCGATGCTTCACTCCAGGTTTACTGCATCCCTTTGACCTTCTTATTGACGATGAAACACAGAAATTGCATCGGAATTAAATAAAAAAGTCACAATGCCGACCTAAGTACAAGAAGACTGACGCTACTTACTGTCTAAGTTTTGAACCATTCCTGTGACACTAGTTATGGATTCCTGATGCTTCACTCCAGGTTTAGTATATCCCTTGGACCTTCTTATTGACGATGAAACATAGAAATTGCATCGGAATTAAATACAAAAGGCACAATGCCGACTTAAGTACAAGAGGACTGACTCTTCTTACTCACTATGTTTTGAACCATTTTTGTGACACTAGTTATAGATTCCGATGCTTCACTCCCAGTTTACTATATCCCTTGGACCTTCTTATTAACGATGAAACACAAAAATTGCATCGGAATTAAATAGAAAGGGCACAATTCCGACATGTACAAGAAGACTGACACTTCTTACTGACCATGCTTTGAACCATTCCTGTGACACTAGCTATTGACTCTGATGCTTCACTTTAGGTTTATTGTATCCCTTGAACCTTCTTATTGAAGATGAAACACAGAAATTGCTTCGGAATTAAATACAAAAGGCACAATGCCGACTTAAGTACAAGAATACTGACTCTCCTTACTGTCTATATTTTGAACCATCCCTGTGACACTAGTTAAAGATTACGATGCTTCACTTCAGGTTTACTGTATCCCTTGGTCCTTCTTATTGACGATGAAACACTGAAATTGCATCGGAATTAAATACAAAAGGCACAATGCCGATTTTAGTTCAAGAAGACTGACACTTCTTACTGACTACGTTTTGGTTCATTCCTGTGACACTAGTTATAGATTCCGCTGCTTCACTCCAGGTTAACTGTATCCCTTGGACCTTCTTATTGACGATGAAACATAGAAATTGCATCGGAATTAAAAACAAAAAGCACAATGCCGACTTAATTACAAGAAGACTGACTCTTCTTACTGACCATGCTTTGAACCATTCCTGTGACACTAGTTATAGATTCCGATGTTTCACTTCAGGTTTACTATATCCCTCGGACCTTCTTATTGACGATGAAACACAGAAATTGCATAGGAATTAAATGGAAAAGGCACAATGCCGACTTAAGTACAAGAAGACTGACTCTTCCTACTGTCTATGTTTAGAACCATTTCTGTGACTCTAGTTATAGATTCCGGTGCTTCAGTTCAGGTTTACTGTATCCCTCTAACCTTCTTATTGACGATGAAACACAGAAATTGCATCGGATTTAAATACAAAATTCACAATTCCGATTTAAGTACAAGATGACTGACTCTTCTTACTGTCTATGTTTTGAACCATTCATGTGACACTAGTTATAGATTCCGGTGCTTCACTTCAGGTTTACTGTATCCCTTGGACCTTCGAATTGACGTTGAAACACAGAAATTGCATCGGAAATAAATACAAAAGGCACAATGCCGACTTAAGTACAAGAAGACTGACTCTTCCTACTGTCTATGTTTTGAACCATTCCTGTGACACTAGTTATAGATTCCGGTGCTTCAGTTCAGGTTTACTGTATCCCTCTGACCTTCTTATTGACGATGAAACACAGAAATTGCGTCGGAATTAAATACAAAAGTCACAATGCCGACTTAAGTACAAGAAAACTGACTCTTCCCACTGTCTATGTTTTGAACCATTCCTGTTACACTAGTTATAGATTCCGATGCTTCACTTCTGGTTAACTGTATCCCTTGGACGTTCTTATTGACGATGAAACACAGAAATTGCATCGGAATTAAATACAAAAGGCACAATTCCGACTTATGTACAAGAAGACTGACTCTTGTTACTGACCATGCTTTGAACCATTCCTGTGACACTAGCTATAGACTCTGAAGCTTCACTTTAGGTTTATTGTATCCCTTGACCCTTCTTATTGAAGATGAAACACGGAAATTGCTTCGGAATTAAATACAAAAGGCACAATGCCGACTTAAGTACAAGAATACTGACTCTTCTTACTGTCTATGATTTGAACCATCCCTGTGACACTAGTTATAGATTCCGTTGCTTCACTTCAGGTTTACTGTACCCCTTGGTCCTTCTTATTGACGATGAAACACTGAAATTGCATCGGAATTAAATACAAAAGGCACAATGCCGATTTTAGTACAAGAAGACTGACTCTTCTTACTGGCTATGATTTGATTCATTCCTTTGACACTAGTTATAGATTACGCTGCTTCACTTCAGGTTTACTGTATCCCTTGGACCTTCTTATTGACGATGAAACATAGAAATTGCATCGGAATTAAATACAAAAGGCACAATGCCGACTTAAGTACAAGAAGACTGACTCTTCCCACTGTCTATGTTTTGAACCATTCCTGTTACACTAGTTATAGATTCCGATGCTTCACCTCAGGTTTACTGTATCCCTTGGACCTTCTTATTGACGATGAAACACAGAATTTGAGTCGGAATTAAATACAAAAGGCACAATTCCGACTTATGTACAAGAAGACTGACTCTTCTTACTGACTATGCTTTGAACCATTCCTGTGACACTAGCTATAGACTCTGATGCTTTACTTTAGGTTTAATGTATCCCTTGGACCTTCTTATTGAAGATGAAACACAGAAATTGCTTCGGAATTAAATACAAAAGGCACAATGCCGACTTAAGTACAAGAATGCTGACTCTTCTTACTGTCTATGTTTTGAACCATCCCTTTGACACTAGTTATAGATTCAGTTGCTTCACTTCAGGTTTACTGTATCCCTTGGACCTTCTTATTGACGATGAAACACAGAAATTGCATCGGAAATAAATACAAAAGGCACAATGCCGACTTAAGTACAAGAAGACTGGCTCTTCTTACTGACTATGTTTTGAACCATTCCAGTGACACTAGTCATAGATTCTGATGCTTCACTTCAGGTTTACTGTATCCCATGGACCTTCTTATTGACGATGAAACACTGAAATTGCATCGGAATTAAATATTAAAAGCACAGTGCCGAATTAAGTACAAGAAGACTGACTCTTCTTACTGTCGATGTTTTGAACCATTCCTGTGACACTAGTTATAGATTCCTGATGCTTCACTCCAGGTTTAGTATATCCCTTGGACCTTCTTATTGACGATGAAACATAGAAATTGCATCGGAATTAAATACAAAAGGCACAATGCCGACTTAAGTACAAGGGGACTGACTCTTCTTACTGACTATGTTTTGAACCATTTTTGTGACACTAGTTATAGATTCCGATGCTTCACTCCCAGTTTACTATATCCCTTGGACCTTCTTATTAACGATGAAACACAAAAATTGCATCGGAATTAAATAGAAAGGGCACAATGCCGACTTAAGTACAAGAAGACTGACTCTTCCTACTGTCTATGTTTTGAAAAATTCCTGTGACACTAGTTATAGATTCCGGTGCTTCAGTTCAGGTTTACTGTATCCCTCTGACCTTCTTATTGACGATGAAACACAGAAATTGCGTGGAATTAAATACAAAAGGCACAATGCCGACTTAAGTACAAGAATACTGACTCTCCTTACTGTCTATATTTTGAACCATCCCTGTGACACTAGTTAAAGATTACGATGCTTCACTTCAGGTTTACTGTATCCCTTGGTCCTTCTTATTGACGATGAAACACTGAAATTGCATCGGAATTAAATACAAAAGGCACAATGCCGATTTTAGTTCAAGAAGACTGACACTTCTTACTGACTACGTTTTGGTTCATTCCTGTGACACTAGTTATAGATTCCGCTGCTTCACTCCAGGTTTACTGTATCCCTTGGACCTTCTTATTGACGATGAAACATAGAAATTGCATCGGAATTAAAAACAAAAAGCACAATGCCGACTTAATTACAAGAAGACTGACTCTTCTTACTGACCATGCTTTGAACCATTCCTGTGACACTAGCTATAGACTCTGATGCTTCACTTTAGGTTTACTATATCCCTTGAACCTTCTTATTGAAGATGAAACACAGAAATTGCTTCGGAATTAAATACAAAAGGCACAATGCCGACTTAAGTACAAGAATACTGACTCTCCTTACTGTCTATATTTTGAACCATCCCTGTGACACTAGTTAAAGATTACGATGCTTCACTTCAGGTTTACTGTATCCCTTGGTCCTTCTTATTGACGATGAAACACTGAAATTGCCTCGGAATTAAATACAAAAGGCACAATGCCGATTTTAGTTCAAGAAGACTGACACTTCTTACTGACTACGTTTTGGTTCATTCCTGTGACACTAGTTATAGATTCCGCTGCTTCACTCCAGGTTTACTGTATCCCTTGGACCTTCTTATTGACGATGAAACATAGAAATTGCATCGGAATTAAAAACAAAAAGCACAATGCCGACTTAATTACAAGAAGACTGACTCTTCTTACTGACCATGCTTTGAACCATTCCTGTGACACTAGTTATAGATTCCGATGTTTCACTTCAGGTTTACTATATCCCTCGGACCTTCTTATTGACGATGAAACACAGAAATTGCATAGGAATTAAATGGAAAAGGCACAATGCCGACTTAAGTACAAGAAGACTGACTCTTCCTACTGTCTATGTTTAGAACCATTTCTGTGACTCTTGTTATAGATTCCGGTGCTTCAGTTCAGGTTTACTGTATCCCTCTAACCTTCTTATTGACGATGAAACACAGAAATTGCATCGGAATTAAATACAAAATTCACAATTCCGAATTAAGTACAAGATGACTGACTCTTCTTACTGTCTATGTTTTGAACCATTCATGTGACACTAGTTATAGATTCCGGTGCTTCACTTCAGGTTTACTGTATCCCTTGGACCTTCGAATTGACGTTGAAACACAGAAATTGCATCGGAAATAAATACAAAATTCACAATGCCGATTGAAGTACAAGAAGACTGACGCTTCTTACTGACTAGGTTTTGAACCATTCCTGTGACACTAGTTATAGATTCTGATGCTTCACTTCAGGTTTACTGTGTCCCTTGGACTTTCTTATTGACGATGAAACACAGAAATTGCATCGGAATTAAATACAAAAGGCACAAAGCCGACTTAAGTACAAGGAGACTGACTCTTCTTACTGACTATGTTTTGAAACATTCCTGTGACACCAGTTATAGATTTCGAGCTTTACGCCAGGTTTACTGTATCCCTTGGACCTTCTTATTGACGATGAAACACAGAAATTGCATAGGAAATAAATAGAAAACGCACAATGCCGACTTAAGTACAAGAAGACTGACTCTTCCTACTGTCTATGTTTTGAACCATTCCTGTGACACTAGTTATAGATTCCGGTGCTTCAGTTCAGGTTTACTGTATCCCTCTGACCTTCTTATTGACGATGAAACACAGAAATTGCGTCGGAATTAAATACAAAAGTCACAATGCCGACTTAAGTACAAGAAAACTGACCCTTCCCACTGTCTATGTTTTGAACCATTCCTGTTACACTAGTTATAGATTCCGATGCTTCACTTCTGGTTAACTGTATCCCTTGGATGTTCTTATTGACGATGAAACACAGAAATTGCATCGGAATTAAATACAAAAGGCACAATTCCGACTTATGTACAAGAAGACTGACTCTTGTTACTGACCATGCTTTGAACCATTCCTGTGACACTAGCTATAGACTCTGAAGCTTCACTTTAGGTTTATTGTATCCCTTGACCCTTCTTATTGAAGATGAAACACGGAAATTGCTTCGGAATTAAATACAAAAGGCACAATGCCGACTTAAGTACAAGAATACTGACTCTTCTTACTGTCTATGATTTGAACCATCCCTGTGACACTAGTTATAGATTCCGTTGCTTCACTTCAGGTTTACTGTACCCCTTGGTCCTTCTTATTGACGATGAAACACTGAAATTGCATCGGAATTAAATACAAAAGGCACAATGCCGATTTTAGTACAAGAAGACTGACTCTTCTTACTGGCTATGATTTGATTCATTCCTGTGACACTAGTTATAGATTCCGCTGCTTCACTTCAGGTTTACTGTATCCCTTGGACCTTCTTATTGACGATGAAACATAGAAATTGCATCGGAATGAAATACAAAAGGCACAATGCCGACTTAAGTACAAGAAGACTGACTCTTCCCACTGTCTATGTTTTGAACCATTCCTGTTACACTAGTTATAGATTCCGATGCTTCACTTCAGGTTTACTGTATCCCTTGGACCTTCTTATTGACGATGAAACACAGAATTTGAGTCGGAATTAAATACAAAAGGCACAATTCCGACTTATGTACAAGAAGACTGACTCTTCTTACTGACTATGCTTTGAACCATTCCTGTGACACTAGCTATAGACTCTGATGCTTTACTTTAGGTTTAATGTATCCCTTGGACCTTCTTATTGAAGATGAAACACAGAAATTGCTTCGGAATTAAATACAAAAGGCACAATGCCGACTTAAGTACAAGAATACTGACTCTTCTTACTGTCTATGTTTTGAACCATCCCTTTGACACTAGTTATAGATTCAGTTGCTTCACTTCAGGTTTACTGTATCCCTTGGACCTTCTTATTGACGATGAAACACTGAAATTGCATCGGAATTAAATACAAAAGGCACAATTAGGACTTTAGTACAAGAAGACTGACTCTTCTTACTGAGTATGTTTTATTCATTCCTGTGACACTAGTTATAGATTCCGCTGCTTCACTTAAGGTTTACTGTATCCCTTGGACCTTCTTATTGACGATGAAACACAGAAATTGCATCGGAAATAAATACAAAAGGCACAATGCCGACTTAAGTACAAGAAGACTGGCTCTTCTTACTGACTATGTTTTGAACCATTCCAGTGACACTAGTCATAGATTCTGATGCTTCACTTCAGGTTTACTGTATCCCATGGACCTTCTTATTGACGATGAAACACTGAAATTGCATCGGAATTAAATATTAAAAGCACAGTGCCGAATTAAGTACAAGAAGACTGACTGTTCTTACTGTCGATGTTTTGAACCATTCCTGTGACACTAGTTATAGATTCCGATGCTTCACTCCAGGTTTACTGTATCCCTTTGACCTTCTTATTGACGATGAAACACAGAAATTGCATCGGAATTACATAAAAAAGGCACAATGCCGACTTATGTACAAGAAGACTGACGCTACTTACTGTCTAAGTTTTGAACCATTCCTGTGACACTAGTTATAGATTCCGGTGCTTCAGTTCAGGTTAACTGTATCCCTCTGACCTTCTTATTGACGATGAAACACAGAAATTGCCCGGAATTAAATACAAAATTCACAGTTCCGAATTAAGTACAAGAAGACTGACTCTTCTCACTGCCTATGTTTTGAACCATTCATGTGACGCTAGTGATAGATTCCGATGCTTCACTCCAGGTTTACTGTATCCCTTGGACCTTCTTATTGACGATGAAACACAGAAATTGCATTGGAATTAAATACAAAAGGCACAATGCCGACTTTAGTACAAGAAGTCTGACTCTTCTTACTGACTATGATTTGAACCATTCATGTGACACTAGTTATAGATTCCGGTGCTTCACTTCAGGTTTACTGTATCCCTTGGACCTTATTATTGACGATGAAACACAGAAATTGCATCGGAAATAAATACAAAAGGCACAATGCCGACTGAAGTACAAGAAGACTGACTCATCTTACTGACTATGTTTTGAACCATTCCTGTTACACTAGTTATAGATTCCGATGCTTCACTTCAGGTTTACTGTATCCCTTGGACCTTCTTATTGACGATGAAACACAGAAATTGCATCGGAATTAAATACAAAAGGCACAATTACGACTTATGTACAAGAAGACTGACTCTTCTTACTGACCATGTTTTGAACCATTCCTGTGACACTAGCTATAGACTCTGATGCTTCACTTTAGGTTTATTGTATCCCTTGATCCTTCTTATAGAAGATGAAATACAGAAATTGCTTCGGAATTAAATACAAAAGGCACAATGCCGACTTAAGTACAAGAAGACTGACTCTTCTTACTGCCTATGTTTTGAACCATTCCTGTGGCACTAGTTATAGATTCCGATGCTTCACTTCAGGTTTACTGTATCCCTTGGATCTTCTTATTGACGATGAAACACAACAATTGCATCGGAATTAAATAGAAAGGGCACAATGCCCACTTAAGCGCAAGAAGACTGACTCTTCCTACTGTCTATGTTTTGAACCATTCCTGTGGCACTACTTATAGATTCCGATGCTTCACTCCAGGTTTACTGTATCCCTTGGACCTTCTTATTGACGATGAAACACAGAAATTGCATCGGAATTAAATACAAAAGTTACAATGCCGACTTAAGTACAAGAAGACTGACTCTTCTTACTTACTATGATTTGAACCATTCATGTGACACTAGTTATAGATTCCGGTGCTTGGCTTCAGGTTTACTGTATCCCGTGGACCTTCTTATTGACGATGAAACACAGAAATTGCATCGGAAATAAATACAAAAGGCACAATGCCGACTTAAGTACAAGAAGACTGGCTCTTCTTACTGACTATGTTTTGAACCATTCCAGTGACACTAGTCATAGATTCTGATGCTTCACTTCAGGTTTACTGTATCCCATGGACCTTCTTATTGACGATGAAACACTGAAATTGCATCGGAATTAAATATTAAAAGCACAGTGCCGAATTAAGGACAAGAAGACTGACTCTTCTTACTGTCGATGTTTTGAACCATTCCTGTGACACTAGTTATAGATTCCGATGTTTCACTCCAGGTTTACTGTATCCCTTTGACCTTCTTATTGACGATGAAACACAGAAATTGCATCGGAATTACATAAAAAAGGCACAATGCCGACTTATGTACAAGAAGACTGACGCTACTTACTGTCTAAGTTTTGAACCATTCCTGTGACACTAGTTATAGATTCCGGTGCTTCAGTTCAGGTTAACTGTATCCCTCTGACCTTCTTATTGACGATGAAACACAGATATTGCATCGGAATTAAATACAAAATTCACAGTTCCGAATTAAGTACAAGAAGACTGACTCTTCTCACTGTCTATGTTTTGAACCATTCATGTGACGCTAGTTATAGATTCCGATGCTTCACTCCAGGTTTACAGTATCCCTTGGACCTTCTTATTGACGATGAAACACAGAAATTGCATCGGAATTAAATACAAAAGGCACAATGCCGACTTAAGTACAAGAAGTCTGACTCTTCTTACTGACTACGATTTGAACCATTCATGTGACACTAGTTATAGATTCCGGTGCTTCACTTCAGGTTTACTGTATCCCTTGGACCTTCTTATTGACGATGAAACACAGAAATTGCATCGGAAATAAATACAAAAGGCACAATGCCGACTGAAGTACAAGAAGACTGACTCTTCTTACTGACTATGATTTGAACCATTCCTGTTACACTAGTTATAGATTCCGATGCTTCACTTCAGGTTTACTGTATCCCTTGGACCTTCTTATTGACGATGAAACATAGAAATTGCATCGGAATTAAATACAAAAGGCACAATGCCGACTTAAGTACAAGAAGACTGACTCATCCCACTGTCTATGTTTTGAACCATTCCTGTGACACTAGTTATAGTTTCCGATGCTTCACTTCAGGTTTACTGTATCCCTTGGACCTTCTTATTGACGATGAAACACAGAAATTGCATCGGAATTAAATACAAAAGGCACAATTCCGACTTATGTACAAGAAGACTGACTCTTCTTACTGGCTATGTTTTGAACCATTCCTGTGACACTAGCTATAGACTCTGATGCTTCACTTTAGGTTTATTGTATCCCTTGGACCATCTTATTGAAGATGAAACACAGAAATTGCTTCGGAATTAAATACAAAAGGCACAATGCCGACTTAAGTACAAGAATACTGACTCTTCTTACTGTCTATGTTTTGAACCATCCCTGTGACACTAGTTATAGATTCCGTTTCTTCACTTCAGGTTTACTGTATCCCTTGGACCTTCTTATTGACGATGAAACACTGAAATTGCATCGGAATTAAATACAAAAGGCACAATGCCGACTTTAGTACAAGAAAACTGACTCTTCTTACTGAGTATGTTTTATTCATTCCTGTGACACTAGTTATAGATTCCGCTGCTTCACGTCAGGTTTACTGTATCCCTTGGACCTTCTTATTGACGATGAAACATAGAAATTGCATCGGAATTAAATACAAATGCCACAATGCCGACTTAAGTACAGGAAGACTGGCTCTTCTTACTGACTATGTTTTGAACCATTCCTGTGGCACTAGTTATAGATTCCGATGCTTCACTTCAGGTTTACTGTACCCCTTGGATCTTCTTATTGACGATGAAACACAGCAATTGCATCGGAATTAAATAGAAAAGGCACAATGCCGACTTAAGTGCAAGAAGACTGACTCTTCCTACTGTCTATGTTTTGAACCATTCCTGTGGCACTACTTATAGATTCCGATGCTTCACTCCAGGTTAACTGTATCCCATGGACCTTCTTATTGACGATGAAACACAGAAATTACATCGGAATTAAATACTAAAGGCACAATGCCGAATTACGTACAAGAAGACTGACTCTTCTTACTGTCGATGCTTTGAACCATTCCTGTGACACTAGTTATGGATTCCGATTCATCACTCCAGGTTTACTGTATCCCTTTGTCCTTGTTATTGACGATGAAACACAGAAATAGCATCGGAATTAAATAAAAAAGGCACAATGCCGACTTAAGGACAAGAAGACTGCCGCTACTTACTGTCTATGCTTTGAACCATTCCTGTGACACTAGTTATAGATTCCGGTGCTTCAGTTCAGGTTTACTGTATCCCTCTGACCTTCTTATTGACAACGTAACACAGAAATTGCATCGGAATTAAATACAAAATGCACAATGCAGACATAAGTACAAGAAGACTAACTCTTCTTACTGGCTATGTTTTGAACCATTCCTGTGACGCTAGTTATAGATTCCGATGCTTCACTTGAGATTTACTGTATCCCTCTGACCTTCTTATTGACGATGAAACACAGAAATTGCATGGGAAGTAAATACTAAAGGCACAATGCCGACTTAAGTACAAGAAGACTACCTCTTCTTACTGCCTATGTTTTGAACCATTCCTGTGACACTAGTTATAGATTCCGATGCTTCACTCCATGTTTACTATATCCCTTGGACCTTCTTATTGACGATGAAACATAGAAATTGCATCGGAGATAAATAGAAAAGGCACAATGTCGACTTAAGTACAAGAAGACTGACGCTTCCTACTGTCTATGTTTTGAATCATTCCTGTGGTACTAGTTATAGATTCCGATGCTTCATTTCAGGTTTGCTGCATCCCTCTGACCTTCTTATTGACGATGAAACAAAGAAATTGCATCGGAATTAAATACAAAAGGCACAATACCGACTGAAGTACAAGAAGACTGACTCTTCCCACTGTCTATGTTTTGAACCATTCCTGTGACACTATTTATAGATTCCGATGCTTCACTTCAGGTTTACTGTATCCCTTGGACCTTCTTATTGACGATGAAACACAGAAATGGCATCGGAATTAAAGACAAAAGGCACAATGAAGACATAAGTACAAGAAGACTAACTCTTCTTACTGACTATGTTTTGAACCATTCCTGTGACACTAGTTATAGATTCCGATGCTCACTCTAGGTTTACTGTATGCCTTGGACCTTCATATTGACGATGAAACACAGAAATTGCATCGGAATTAAATAAAAAAGACACAATGCCGACTTAAGTACAAGAAGACTGACTCTGCTTAATGTCTATGTTCTGAACCATTCCTGTGACACTAGTTACAGATTCCGATGCTTCACTTTAGGTTTACTGTATCCCTTGGACCTTCTTATTGACGATGAAACACAGCAATTGCATCGGATTTAAATACAAAAGGCACAATGCCGATTTAAGTACAAGAAGACTGACTCTTCTTACTGACTATGCTTTGAACCATTCCTGTGAAACTAGTTATAGATTCCGATGCTTCACTTCAGGTTTACTGTATCCCTGAGACCTTCTTATTGACGATGAAACACAGCAATTGCATCGAAATTAAATTCAAAGGGCACAAGGCCGACTTAAGTATAAGAAGTCAGACTCTTCTTACTGACTATGTTTTGAACGAATCCTGTGACACTAGTTATAGATTCCGATGCTTCACTTCAGGTTTACTGTATCCCTCTGACCTTCGTAGTGACGATAAAACACAGTAATTACATCGGAATTAAATTCAAAAGGCACAATGCCGACTTAAGTACAAGAAGACCGACTCTTCTTACTGTCTATGTTATGAACCATTCCTGTGACACTAGTTATAGATTCCGGTGCTTCACTTCAGATTTACTGTATCCCTAGGACCTTCTTATTGACGATGAAACACAGAAATTACGTCGGAATTAAATACAAAAGGCACAATGCCGAATGAAGTACAAGAAGACTGACTCTTTTTACTGTCTATGTTTTGAACCTCTCCTGTGTCACTAGTTATAGATTCCGATGCTTCACTCCGGGTTTACTGTATCTCTTGGACCTACTTATTGACGATTAAACACATAAATTGCATCGGAATTAAAAACAAATGGCACACTGCCGACTTAAGTACAAGAAGACTGACTCTTCTTACTGACTATGTTTTGAACCATTCCTGTGACACTAGTTATAGATTCCGATGCTTCACTTGAGATTTACTGTATCCCTCTGACCTTCTTATTGACGATGAAACACAGAAATTGCATGGGAAGTAAATACTAAAGGCACAATGCCGACTTAAGTACAAGAAGACTGACTCTTCTTACTGCCTATGTTTTGAACCATTCCTGTTACACTAGTTATAGATTCGAATGCTTCACTCCAGGTTTACTATATCCCTTGGAACTTCTTATTGACGATGAAACACAGAAATTGCATTTGAGATAAATAGAAAAGGCACAATGCCGACTTAAGTACAAGAAGACCGACTCTTCCTACTGTCCATGTTTTGAATCATTCCTGTGGCACTAGTTATAGATTCCGATGCTTCATTTCAGGTTTACTGTATCTCTCTGACCTTCGTAATGACGATAAAACACAGAAATCACATCGGAATTAAATTCAAAAGGCACAATGCCGACTTAAGTACAAGAAGACCGACTCTTCTTACTGTCTATGTTTTGAACCATTCCTGTGACACTAGTTATAGATTCCGATGCTTCACTTCAGGTTTACTGTATCCCTTGGACCTTCTTATTGACGATGGAACACAGAAATTGCATCGGAATGAAATACAAAATGCACAAAGCCGACTTAAGTACAAGAAGACTGACTCTTCTTACTGACTATGTTTTGAACCATTCCTGTGACACTAGTTATAGATTCCGATGCTTGACTTCAGATTTACTGTATCCCTCTGACCTTCTTATTCACGATGAAACACAGAAATTGCATCGGAATTACATACTAAAGGCACAATGCCGAATTAAGTACAAGAAGACTGACTCTTCTTACTGTCGATGTTTTGAACCATTCCTGTGACACTAGTCATAGATACCGATGCTTCACTCCAGGTTTGCTGTATCCCTTGGACCTTCTTATTGACGATGAAACACAGAAATTGCATCGGAATTAAATAAAGAAGGCACAATGCCGACTTAAGTACAAGAAGACGGCCGCTACTTACTGTCTATGTTTTGAACCATTCCTGTGACACTAGTTATAGATTCCGATGCTTCACTCCAGGTTTACTATATCCCTAGAACCTTCTTATTTGCGATGAAACACAGAAATTGCATGGGAATTAAATAGAAAAGGCACAATGTCGACTTACGTACAAGAAGACTGACTCTTCCTACTGTCTATGCTTTGAACCATTATAGTGACACTAGTTATAGATTCCGGTGCTTCAGTTCAGGTTTACTGTATCCCTCTGACCTTCTTAATGACGATGAAACACAGATATTGCATTGGAATTAATTACAAAAGGCACAATGTCGACTTAAGTACAATAATACCGACACTTCTTACTGTCTATGTTTGAACCATCCCTGTGACACTAGTTATAGATTCCGATGCTTCACTTCTGGTTTACTGTATCCCTTGGACCTTCTTATTGACGATGAAACACTGAAATTGCATCGGAAATAAATACAAAAGGCACAATGCCGACTTTAGTACAAGAAGACTGACTCTTCTTACAGACTATGATATGATTCATTCCTATGACACTAGTTATAGATTCCGATGCTTCACTCCAGGTTTACTGTATACCTTAGACCTTCTTATTGACGATGAAACACAGAAATTGCATCGGAATTAAATACAAAAGGCTCAATGCAGACTTAAGTACAAGAAGACTGACTCTTCTTTCAGACTATGTTTGAACCTTTTTTGTGACACTTGTTATAGATTCCGATGCTTCACTCCCGGTTTACTGTATGCCTTGGACCTTTTTATTAACGATGAAACACAAAAATTGCATCGGAATTAAATACAAAAGGCACAATGCCGACTTAAGTACAAGAATACTGACTCTTCTTACTGTCTATGTTTTGAACCAACCCTGTGTCACTAGTTATAGATTCCGATGCTTCACTTCAGGTTTACTGTATCCCTTGGACCCTCTTATTGACGATGATACACAGAAATTGCATCGGAATTAAATACAAAAATCACAATGGCGACTTTAGTACAAGAAGACTGCCTCTTCTTACTGGCTATGCTTTGAACCATTCATGTGACACTAATTATAGAATCCGGTGCTTCACTTCAGGTTTACTGTATCCCTTGGACCATCGTATTGACGATGAAACACAGATATTGCATCGGAATTAAATACAAAATGCCCAATGCCGACTTAAGTACAAGAAGACTGACTCTTCTTACTGACTATGTTTTGAACCATTCCTGTGACGCTAGTTATAGATTCCGATGCTTCACTTGAGATTAACTGTATCCCTCTGACCTTCTTATTGACGATGAAACACAGAAATAGCATGGGAAGTAAACACTAAAGGCACAATGCCGACTTAAGTACAAGAAGACTGACTCTTCTTACTGCCTATGTTTTGAACCATTCCTGTTACACTAGTTATAGATTAGGATGCTTGACTCCAGGTTTACTATATCCCTTGGACCTTCTTTTTGACGATGAAACACAGATATTGCATCGGAGATAAATAGAAAAGGCACAATGCCGACTTAAGTACAAGAAGACTGACTCTTCCTACTGTCTATGTTTTGAATCATTCCTGTGGCACTAGTTATAGATTCCGATGCTTCATTTCAGGTTTGCTGCATCCCTCTGACCTTCTCATTGACGATGAAACAAAGAAATTGCATCGGAATTAAATCCAAAAGGCACAGTGCCGAATTGAGTACAAGAATACTGACTCTTCTTACTGTCTATGCTTTGAACCATCCCTGTGACACTAGTTATGGATTACGATGCTTCACTCCAGGTTTACTGTATCCCTTTGACGTTCTTATTGACGAAAAAACACAGAAATTCCGACGGAATTAAACACAAAACACAACATTGCCGAATTAAGTACGTGATGACTGACTCTTCTTACTGTCTATATTTTGAACCATTCCTGTGACACTAGTTATAGTTTCCGATGCTCACTTTAGGTTTACTGTATCCCTTGGACCTTCATATTGACGCTGAAACACAGAAATTGCATCGGAATTAAATAAAAAAGACACAATGCCGACTTAAGTACAAGAAGATTGACTCTGCTTACTGTCTATGTTTTGAACCATTCCTGTGACACTAGTTACAGATCCGATGCTTCACTCCAGGTTTACTGTATCCCTTGGACCTTCTTATTGACGATGAAACACAGCAATTGCTTCGGAATTAAATACAAAAGGCACAATGCCGATTTAAGTACAAGAAGACTGACTCTTCTTACTGACTATGCTTTGAACCATTCCTGTGACACCGGTTATAGATTCCGATGCTTCACTTCAGGTTTACTGTATCCCTTAGACCTTCTTATTGACGATGAAACACAGCAATTGCTTCGGAATTAAATACAAAGGGCACAAGGCCGACTTACGTACAATAAGTCAGACTCTTCTTACTGACTATGTTTTGAACGATTCCTGTGACACTAGTTATAGAATCTGATGCTTCACTTCAGGTTTACTGTATTCCTTTGACCTTCTTATTGACGATGAAACACAGCAATTGCATCGGAATTAAATACAAAAGGCACAATGCCGACATAAGTACAAGAAGACACACTCTTCTTCAGTCTATGTTTTGAACCATTCATGTGACACTAGTTATAGATTTCGATGCGTCACTTCAGGTTTACTGTATCCCTTGGACCTTCTTATTGACGATGAAGCACAGAAATAGCATCGGAATTAAATACAACGGGCACAAGGCCGACTTAAGTACAAGAAGACAGACTCTTCTTACTGACTATGTTTTGAACGATTCCTGTGACACTAGTTATAGATTCTGATGCTTCACTTCAGGTTAACTGTATCCCTTGGACCATGTTATTGGCGATGAAACATAGATATTGCATCGGAATTAAATACAAAAGGCACAATACCGACTTAAGTACAACAAGAGTGACTCATCTTACTGTCTATGATTTAAACCATTCCTGTCACAGTAGTTATAGATTCCGACGTTTCACTCCAGGTTTACTGTATCCCTTGGACCTTCATATTGACGGTTAAACACAGAAATTGCATCGGAATTAAATACACAAGGCACAATGCTGACTTAAGTACAAGAAGACTGACTCTTCTTACTGTCTAGGTTTTGAACATCTCCTGTGACACAAGTTATAGATTCCGATGCTTCACTCCAGGTTTACTATATCCCTAGGACCTTCTTATTGACGATGAAACACTGAAATTGCATCGGAATTAAATACAAAAGGCACAATGCCGACTTTAGTACAAGAAGACTGACTCTTCTTACAGACTATGATATGATTCATTCCTATGACACTAGTTATAGATTCCGATGCTTCACTCCAGGTTTACTGTATACCTTGGACCTTCTTATTGACGATGAAACACAGAAATTGGATCGGAATTAAATTCAAAAGGCACAATGCAGACTTAAGTACAAGAAGACTGACTCTCCTTTCAGACTATGTTTGAACCTTTTTTGTGACACTAGTTATAGATTCCGATGCTTCACTCCCGGTTTACTGTATCCCTTGGACCTTTTTATTAACGATGAAACACAAAAATTGCATCGGAATTAAATACAAAAGGCACAATTCCGACTTAAGTACAAGAATACTGACTCTTCTTACTGTCTATGTTTTGAACCAACCCTGTGTCACTAGTTATAGATTCCGATGCTTCACTCCGGGTTTACTGTATCCCTTGGACCTACTTATTGACGATTAAACACAGAAATTGCATCGGAATTAAATACAAAAGGCACAATGCCGGATTAAGTACAAGAAGACTGTCTCTTCTTACTGTCTAAGATTTAAACCATTCATGTGACACTAGTTACAGATTCCGATGCTTCACTCCCGGTTTACTGTATCCCTTGGACCTTCTTATTGACGATGATACACAGAAATTGCATCGGAATTAAATACAAAAATCACAATAGCGACTTTAGTACAAGAAGACTGCCTCTTCTTACTCGCTATGCTTTGAACCATTCATGTGACACTAATTATAGATTCCGGTGCTTCACTTCAGGTTTACTGTATCCCTTGGACCATCGTATTGGCGATGAAACACAGTAATTGCATCGGAATTAAATACAAAATGCACAATGCCGACTTAAGTACAAGAAGACTGACTCTTCTTACTGACTATGTTTTGAACCATTCCTGTGACGCTAGTTATAGATTCCGATGCTTCACTTGAGATTTACTGTATCCCTCTGACCTTCTTATTGACGATGAAACACAGAAATAGCATGGGAAGTAAATACTAAAGGCACAATGCCGACTTAAGTACAAGAAGACTGACTCTTCTTACTGCCTATGTTTTGAACCATTCCTGTTACACTAGTTATAGATTCGGATGCTTCACTTCAGGTTTACTGTATCCCTTGGACCATGTTTGTGACGATGAAACACAGAAATAGCATGGGAAGTAAATACTAAAAGCACAATGCCGACTTAAGTACAAGAAGACTGTCTCTTCTTACTGCCTATGTTTTGAACGATTCCTGTGACACTAGTTATAGATTCTGATGCTTCACTTCAGTTTTACTGTATCCCTTGGACCATGTTATTGGCGATGAAACATAGATATTGCATCGGAATTAAATACAAAAGGCACAATACCGACTTAAGTACAACAAGAGTGACTCATCTTACTGTCTATGATTTGAACCATTCCTGTCACAGTAGTTATAGATTCCGACGCTTCACTCCTGGTTTACTGTATCCCTTGGACCTTCATATTGACGGTTAAACACCGAAATTGCATTGGAATTAAATACAAAAGGCACAACGTCGACTTAAGTACAATAATACCGACACTTCTTACTGTCTATGTTTGAACCATCCCTGTGACACTAGTTATAGATTCCGATGCTTCACTTCTGGTTTACTGTATCCCTTGGACCTTCTTATTGACGATGAAACACTGAAATTGCATCGGAATTAAATACAAAAGGCACAATGCCGACTTTAGTACATGAAGACTGACTCTTCTTACAGACTATGATATGATTCATTCCTATGACACTAGTTATAGATTCCGATGCTTCACTCCAGGTTTACTGTATACCTTGGACCTTCTTATTGACGATGAAACACAGAAATTGCATCGGAATTAAATACAAAAGGCACAATGCAGACTTAAGTACAAGAAGACTGACTCTCCTTTCAGACTATGGTTGAACCTTTTTTGTGTTACTAGTAGTAGATTCCGAGCCTTCACTCCCGGTTTACTGTATCCCTTGGACCTTTTTATTAACGATGAAACACAAAAATTGCATCGGAATTAAATACAAAAGGCACAATGCCGACTTAAGTACAAGAATACTGACTCTTCTTACTGTCTATGTTTTGAACCAACCCTGTGTCACTAGTTATAGATTCCGATGCTTCACTCCGGGTTTACTGTATCCCTTGGACCTACTTATTGACGATTAAACACAGAAATTGCATCGGAATTAAATACAAAAGGCACAATGCCGGATTAAGTACAAGAAGACTGACTCTTCTTACTGTCTAAGATTTAAACCATTCATGTGACACTAGTTACAGATTTCGATGCTTCACTCCAGGTTTACTGTATCCCTTGGACCTTCTTATTGACGATGATACACAGAAATTGCATCGGAATTAAATACAAAAATCACAATGGCGACTTTAGTACAAGAAGACTGCCTCTTCTTACTGGCTATGCTTTGAACCATTCATGTGACACTAATTATAGATTCCGGTGCTTCACTTCAGGTTTACAGTATCCCTCTGACCATCGTATTGACGATGAAACACAGTAATTGCATCGGAATTAAATACAAAATGCACAATGCCGACTTAAGTACAAGAAGACTGACTCTTCTTACTGACTATGTTTTGAACCATTCCTGTGACGCTAGTTATAGATTCCGATGCTTCACTTGAGATTTACTGTATCCCTCTGACCTTCTTATTGACGATGAAACACAGAAATAGTATGGGAAGTAAATACTAAAGGCACAATGCCGACTTAAGTACAAGAAGACTGACTCTTCTTACTGCCTATGTTTTGAACCATTCCTGTTACACTAGTTATAGATTCGGATGCTTCACTTCAGGTTTACTGTATCCCTTGGGCCATGTTTGTGACGATGAAACACAGAAATAGCATGGGAAGTAAATACTAAAGGCACAATGCCGACTTAAGTACAAGAAGACTGACTCTTCTTACTGCCTATGTTTTGAACGATTCCTGTGACACTAGTTATAGATTCTGATGCTTCACTTCAGTTTTACTGTATCCCTTGGACCATGTTATTGGCGATGAAACATAGATATTGCATCGGAATTAAATACAAAAGGCACAATACCGACTTAAGTACAACAAGAGTGACTCATCTTACTGTCTATGATTTGAACCATTCCTGTCACAGTAGTTATAGATTCCGACGCTTCACTCCAGGTTTACTGTATCCCTTGGACCTTCATATTGACGGTTAAACACAGAAATTGCATTGGAATTAAATACAAAAGGCACAATGTCGACTTAAGTACAATAATACCGACACTTCTTACTGTCTATGTTTGAACCATCCCTGTGACACTAGTTATAGATTCCGATGCTTCACTTCTGGTTTACTGTATCCCTTGGAACTTCTTATTGACGATGAAACACTGAAATTGCATCGGAATTAAATACAAAAGGCACAATGCCGACTTTAGTACAAGAAGACTGACTCTTCTTACAGACAATGATATGATTCATTCCTATGACACTAGTTATAGATTCCGATGCTTCACTCCAGGTTTACTGTATACCTTGGACCTTCTTATTGACGATGAAACACAGAAATTGCATCGGAATTAAATACAAAAGGCACAATGCAGACTTTAGTACAAGAAGACTGACTCTTCTTTCAGATTATGTTTGAACCTTTTTTGTGACACTAGTTATAGATTCCGATGCTTCACTCCCGGTTTACTGTATCCCTTGGACCTTTTTATTAACGATGAAACACAAAAATTGCATCGGAATTAAATACAAAAGGCACAATGCCGACTTAAGTACAAGAATACTGACTCTTCTTACTGTCTATGTTTTGAACCAACCCTGTGTCACTAGTTATAGATTCCGATGCTTCACTCCGGGTTTACTGTATCCCTTGGACCTACTTATTGACGATTAAACACAGAAATTGCATCGGAATTAAATACAAAAGGCACAATGCCGGATTAAGTACAAGAAGACTGACTCTTCTTACTGTCTAAGATTTAAACCATTCATGTGACACTAGTTACAGATTCCGATGCTTCACTCCAGGTTTACTGTATCCCTTGGACCTTCTTATTGACGATGAAACACAGAAATCGCATCGGAGATAAATAGAAAAGGCTCAATGCCGACTTAAGTACAAGAAGACTGACTCTTCCTACTGTCTATGTTTTGAATCATTCCTGTGGCACTAGTTATAGATTCCGATGCTTCATTTCAGGTTTGCTGCATCCCTCTGACCTTCTCATTGACGATGAAACAAAGAAATTGCATCGGAATTAAATCCAAAAGGCACAGTGCCGAATTGAGTACAAGAATACTGACTCTTCTTACTGTCTATGCTTTGAACCATCCCTGTGACACTAGTTATGGATTACGATGCTTCACTCCAGGTTTACTGTATCCCTGTGACGTTCTTATTGACGATGAAACACAGAAATTCCGACGGAATTAAATACAAAACGCACAATGCCGAATTAAGTACATGATGACTGACTCTTCTTACTGTCTATATTTTGAACCATTCCTGTGACACTAGTTATAGTTTCCGATGCTCACTTTAGGTTTACTGTATCCCTTGGACCTTCATATTGACGCTGAAACACAGAAATTGCATCGGAATTAAATAAAAAAGACACAATGCCGACTTAAGTATAAGAAGATTGACTCTGCTCACTGTCTATGTTTTGAACCATTCCTGTGACACTAGTTACAGATTCCGATGCTTCACTCCAGGTTTACTGTATCCCTTGGACCTTCTTATTGACGATGAAACACAGCAATTGCATCGGAATTAAATACAAAAGGCACAATGCCGATTTAAGTACAAGAAGACTGACTCTTCTTACTGACTATGCTTTGAACCATTCCTGTGACACCAGTTATAGATTCCGATGCTTCACTTCAGGTTTACTGTATCCCTTAGACCTTCTTATTGACGATGAAACACAGCAATTGCTTCGGAATTAAATACAAAGGGCACAAGGCCGACTTCAGTACAATAAGTCAGACTCTTCTTACTGACTATGTTTTGAACGATTCCTGTGACACTAGTTATAGATTCCGATGCTTAACTTCAGGTTTACTGTATTCCTTAGACCTTCTTATTGACGATGAAACACAGCAATTGCATCGGAATTAAATACAAAAGGCACAATGCCGACATAAGTACAAGAAGACACACTCTTCTTCAGTCTATGTTTTGAACCATTCATGTGACACTAGTTATAGATTTCGATGCGTCACTTCAGGTTTACTGTATCCCTTGTACCTTCTTATTGACGATGAAGCACAGAAATTGCATCGGAATTAAATACAAAGGGCACAAGGCCGACTTAAGTACAAGAAGACAGACTCTTTTTACTGACTAAGTTTTGAACGATTCCTGTGACACTAGTTATAGATTCTGATGCTTCACTTCAGGTTTACTGTATCCCTTGGACCATGTTATTGGCGATGAAACATAGATATTGCATCGGAATTAAATACAAAAGGCACAATACCGACTTAAGTACAACAAGAGTGACACATCTTACTGTCTATGATTTGAACCATTCCTGTCACAGTAGTTATAGATTCCGACGCTTCACTCCAGGTTTACTGTATCCCTTGGACCATCATATTGACGGTTAAACACAGAAATTGCATCGGAATTAAATACACAAGGCACAATGCTGACTTAAGTACAAGAAGACAGACTCTTCTTACTGTCTAGGTTTTGAACCTCTCCTGTGACACTAGTTATAGATTTCGATGCTTCACTCCAGGTTTACTATATCCCTAGGTCCTTCTTATTTGCAATGAAACACAGAAATTGCATGGGAATTAAACAGAAAAGGCACAAAGCCGACTTAAGTACAAGAAGACTGACTCTTCCTACTGTCTATGTTTTTAACCATTATAGTGACACTAGTTGTAGATTCCGGTGCTTCAGATCAGGTTTACTGTATCACTCTGACCTTCTTATTGACGATGAAACACAGAAGTTGCGTCGGAATTAAATACAAGAGGCACAATGCCGACTTTAGTACAAGAAGACAGACTCTTCTTACAGACTATGTTATGATTCATTCCTATGACACTAGTTGTAGATTCCGATGCTTCACTCCAGGTTTACTGTATCCCTTGGACCTTCGTATTGACGATGAAACACAGAAATTGCATCGGAATTAAATACAAAAGGCACAATGCAGACTTAAGTACAAGAAGACTGACTCTTCTTACTGACTATGTTTGAACCATTTTTGTGACACTAGTTAAAGATTCCGATGCTTCACTCCGGTTTACTGTATCCCTTGGACCTTCTTATTGACGATAAAACACAAAAATTGCATCGGAATTAAATACAAATGGCACACTGCCGACTTAAGTACAAGAAGACTGACTCTTCTTACTGACTATGTTTTGAACCATTCCTGTGACACTAGTTATAGATTCCGATGCTTCACTTCAGCTTTACTGTATCCCTCTGACCTTCGTATGGACGATGAAACACAGAAATTGCATCGGAATTAAATACAAAAGGCACAATGCCGGATTAAGTACAAGAAGACTAACTCTTCTTACTGTCTATGATTTGAACCATTCATGTGACACTAGTTACAGATTCCGATGCATCACTCCAGGTTTACTGTATCCCTTGGACCTTCTTATTGACGATGATACACAGAAATTGCATCGAAATTAAATACAAAAGGCGCAATGGCGACTTAAGTACAAGAAGACTGCTCTTCTTACTGGCTATGTTTTGAACCATTCGTGTGACACTAATTATAGATTCCGGTGCTTCACTTCAGGTTTACTGTATCCCTTGGACCATCGTATTGACGATGAAACACAGAAATTGCTTCGGAATGAAATACAAGAGGCACAATGCCGACTTAAGTACAAGAAGACTGAATATTCCAACTCTCTATGATTTGAACCATTCCTGTGACACTAGTTATAGATTCCGATGCTTCACATCAGGTTTACTGTATCCCTTGGACCTTCTGATAGACGATGAAACACACTAATTGCATCGGAATCAACTACAAAAGGCACAATGCCGACATAAGTACAAGAAGATTGGCTCTTCTTACTGTCTATGTTTTGAATAATTCCTGTGACACTAGTTATAGATTCCGATGCTTCACTCCAGGTTTACTGTATCCCGTGGACCTTCTTATTGACGTTGAAACACAGAAATTGCATGGGAATTAAATAGAAAAGGCAGAATGCCGACTTAAGTACAAGAGGACTGACTCTTCTTACTGACTATGTTTGAACCATTCCTGTGACACTAGTTATAGATTCCGATGCTTCACTTGAGGTTAACTGTATCCCTCTGAACTTCTTATTGACGATGAAACGCAGATATTGCATGGGAATTAAATACAAAAGGCACAATGCCGACTTAAGTACGTGTAGACTGACATTTCCTACTGTCTATGTTTTGAACCATTCCTGTGACACTAGTTATAGATTCCCATGGTACATTTCAGGTTTACTGTATCCTTTGGACGTTCTTATTGACGATGAAACACAGAAATTGCATCGGAATTAAGTACAAAATGCACAATGCCGGCTTAAGTACAAGAAGGCTGACTCTTCTTACTGACTATGCTTTGAACCATTCCTGTGACACTAGTTATAGATTCCGATGCTTCACTTCAGGTTAACTGTATCCCTCTGACCTTCTTATTGACGATGAAACACAGAAATTGCATCGGAATTAAATAGAAAAGGCACAATACCGACTTAACTACAAGAAGACTGACTCTTCTTACTGACCATGTTTTGAACCATTCCTGTGACACTAGTTATAGATTCCGGTGCTTCACTCAAGGTTTACTGTATACCTTGGACCTTCTTATTGACGATGAAACACAGAAATTGCATCGCAATTAAATACAAAAGCACAATGCCGACTTAAGTACAAGAAGACGGACTCTTCATACTGACTATGTTTTGAAACATTCCTGTGACACTAGTTATATATTCCGATGCTTCCCTTCAGGTTTACTGTATCCCTCTGACCTTCTTATTGACGATAAAACACAGAAATTGCATCGGAATTAAATACAATAGGCACAATGCCGACTTAACTACAAGTTGACTGACTCATCTTACTGTCAATGATTTGAACCATTCCTGTGACACTAGTTATAGACTCCAATGCTTCACTCCAGGTTTACTGTATACCTTGGACCTACTTATAGACGATGAAACACAAAAATTGCATCGGAATTAAATACAAAAGGCACAATGCCGACATAAGTACAAGAAGATTGACTCTTCTTACTGTCTATGTTTTGAATAATTCCTGTGACACTAGTTATAGATTCCGATGCTTCACTCCAGGTTTACTGTATCCCGTGGACCTCCTTATTGACGTTGAAACACAGAAATTGCATCGGAATTAAATAGAAAAGGCACAATACCGACTTAACTACAAGAAGACTGACTCTTCTTACTGACCATGCTTTGAACAATTCCTGTGACACTAGTTATAGATTCCGATGCTTAACTTCAGGATTACTGTATCCCACTGACCTTCTTAGTGACGATGAAACACAGAAATTGCATCGGAATTAAATACAAAAGGCACAATTCCGACTTATGTACAAGAAGACTGACTCTTCTTACTGACTATGTTTCGAACCATTCCTGTGACACTAGTTATAGATTCCGATGCTTCACTCTAGGTTTACTGTATCCCTTGGACCTTCTTATTGACGATTAAACACAGAAATTGCGTGGGAATTAAATAAAAAAAGCACAATGCCGACTTAAGTACAAGAAGATTGACTCTTCTTACTGTCTATGTTTTGAATAATTCCTGTGACACTAGTTATAGATTCCGATGCTTCACTCCAGGTTTACTGTATCCCGTGGACCTTCTTATTGACGTTGAAACACAGAAATTGCATCGGAATTAAATAGAAAAGGCACAATGCCGACTTAAGTACAAGAGGACTGACTCTTCTTACTGACTATGTTTGAACCATTCCTGTGACACTAGTTATAGATTCCGATGCTTCACTTGAGGTTAACTGTATCCCTCTGAACTTCTTATTGAAGATGAAACACAGATATTGCATGGGAATTAAATACAAAAGGCACAATGCCGACTTAAGTACGTGTAGACTGACATTTCCTACTGTCTATGTTTTGAACCATTCCTGTGACACTAGTTATAGATTCCCATGGTTCATTTCAGGTTTACTGTATCCTTTGGACGTTCTTATTGACGATGAAACACAGAAATTGCATCGGAATTAAGTACAAAATGCACAATGCCGGCTTAAGTACAAGAAGGCTGACTCTTCTTACTGACTATGCTTTGAACCATTCCTGTGACACTAATTATAGATTCCGATGCTTCACTTCAGGTTAACTGTGTCCCTCTGACCTTCTTATTGACGATGAAACACAGAAATTGCATCGGAATTAAATGGAAAAGGCACAATACCGACTTAACTACAAGAAGACTAACTCTTCTTACTGACCATGTTTTGAACCATTCCTGTGACACTAGTTATAGTTTCCGATGCTTAACGTCGGGATTACTGTATCCCACTGAGCGTCTTAGTGACAATGAAACACAGAAATTGCATCGGAATTAAAGACAAAAGGCACAATGCCGACTTAAGTACAAGAAGACTGACTCACCCTACTGTCTATGTTTTGAACCATTCCTGTGACACTAGTTATAGATTCCGGTGCTTCACTCAATGTTTACTGTATACCTTGGACCTTCTTATTGACGATGAAACACAGAAATTGCATCGAAATTAAATACAAAAGCACAATGCCGACTTAAGTACAAGAAGACGGACTCTTCATACTGACTATGTTTTGAAACATTCCTGTGACACTAGTTATATATTCCGATGCTTCCCTTCAGGTTTACTGTATCCCTCTGACCTTCTTATTGACGATAAAACACAGAAATTGCATCGGAATTAAATACAATAGGCACAATGCCGACATAAGTACAAGAAGACTGACTCATCTTACTGTCTATGTATTGAACCATTCCAGAGACACTAGTTATAGATTCCGATGCTTCACTCAAGGTTTTCTGTATCCCTTGGACCTTCTTATTGACGATGAAACACAGAAATTGCATCAGAATTAAATAAAAAATGCACAATGCCGACTTAAGTACAAGAAAACTGACTCTTCTTACTGACTATGATTTGAACCATTCCTGTGACACTAGTTATAGATTCCGATGCTTCACTTCAGGTTTTCTGTATCCCTTATACCTTCCTATTGACGATGAGACACAGAAATCGCATCGGTATTAAATAGAAAGAGCACAATGAAGACTTAAGTACAAGAAGACTGACTCTTCCTACTCTCTATGTTTTGAACCATTCCTGTGACACTAGTTTTTTATTCCGATGCTTCACTTGAGGTTTACAGTCTCCCTCGGACCTTCTTATGGACGATGAAACACAGAAATTGCATCGGAATGAAACACAAGAGGCACAATGCCGACTTAAGTACAAGAAGACTGAATATTCTAACTCTCTATGATTTGAACCATTCCTGTGACACTAGTTATAGATTCCGATGCTTCACTTCAGGTTTACTGTATCTCTCTGACCTTCGTAATGACGATAAAACACAGAAATTACATCGGAATTAAATACAAAATCCAAAATGCCGACTTAAGTATATGTAGACTGACTTTTCCTTCAGTCAATGTTTTGAACCATTCGTGTGACACTAGTTATATATTCCGATGCTTCACTTCAGGTTTACTGTATCCCTCTGACCTTGTTATTGACGATGAAACACAGAAATTGCATCGGAATTAAATAGATTAGGAACAATGCCGACTTAACTACAAGAAGACTGACTCTTCTTACTGACTATGTTTTGAACCATTCCTGTGACACTAGTTCTAGATTCCGATGCTTAACTCCAGGATTACAGTATCCTACTGACCTTCTTAGTGACGATGAAACACAGAAATTGCATTGGAATTAAATACAAAAAGCACAATCCCGACTAAAGTACAAGAATACTGACTCATGTTACAGTCTATGCTTTGAACCGTCCCTCTGACACTAGTTATAGAATCCGATGCTTCACTCCAGGTTTACTGTATCCCTTGGACCTTCTAATTGGCGTAGAAACACAGAAATTGCATCGGAATTAAATACAAAAGGCACAATACCGACTTAAGTACAAGGAGACAGACTCTTTTTACTGACTATGTTTTGAACCATTCCTGTGACACTGGTTATAGATTACGATGCTTCACATCAGGTTTACTGTATCCCTCTGACTTTCTTATTGACGATGAAACACAGAAATTGCATCGGAATTGAATACAAAAATCACAATGCCGAATTAAGTACAAGAAGACTGACTCTTCCTACTGTCTATGTTTAGAACCATTCCTGTGACACTAGTTATTGACTCTGATGCTTCACTCCAGGTTTACTGTATCCCTTGGACCTTCTTATTGACGATGAAACACAGAAATTGCATCGGAATTAAATACAAAAGGCACAATGCCGACTTAAGTAAAAGAAGTCCGACTCTTCTTACTGTCTGTGTTTTGAACCATTCCTGTGAAACTAATTATAGATTCCGATGCTTCACTCCAGGTTTACTGTATCCCTTGCACCTTCTTATTGACGATCAAACACAGAAATTGCTTCAGAATTAAATAGAAAATGCACAATGATGACTTAAGTACGAGAAGACCGAGTCTTCTTACTGACTATGTTTGAACCATTCCTGTGACACTAGATACAGATTCCGATGCTTCACTTCAGGTTTACTGTATCCCTTGGACCTTCTTACTACGATGAAACTCAGAAATTGCATTTGAGATAAATAGAAAAGGCACAATGCCGACTTAAGTACAAGAAGACTGACTCTTCCTACTGTCCATGTTTTGAATCATTCCTGTGGCACTAGTTATAGATTCCGATGCTTCATTTCAGGTTTACTGTATCTCTCTGACCTTCGTAATGACGATAAAACACAGAAATTACATCGGAATTAAATACAAAAGGCACAATGCCGACTTAAGTACAAGAAGACCGACTCTTCCTACTGTCTATGTTTTGAACCATTCCTGTGACACTAGTCTTAGATTCCGATGCTTAACTTCAGGATGACTGTATCCCTCTGACCTTCATATTGACGATGAAATACAGAAATTGCATCGGAATTAAATACAAAAGGCACAATGCCGACTTAAGTACAAGAAGACTGACTCTTCTTACTGTCTATGTTTTGAACCATCCCTGTGACACTAGTTATAGATTCCGATGCTTCACTCCAGGATTACTGTATCCCTTGGACCCTCTTATTGACGATGAAACACTGAAATTGTATCGGAATTAAATACAAAATTCACAATGCCGACTTACGTACAAGAAGACTGACCCTTCATACTGACTATGTTTTGAACCATTCCTGTGACACTAGTTGTAAATTCCGATGCTTCACTTCAGCTTTACTGTATCCCTTGGACCTTCCTATTGACGATGAGACACAGAAATCGCATCGGAATTAAATAGAAAAAGCACAATGCCGACTTAAGTACAAGAAGACTGACTCTTCCTATAGTCTATGTTTTGAACCATTCCTGTGACACTAGTTATAGATTCCGATGCTTCGCTTCAGGTTTACTGTATCCCTCTGACCTTATTATTGACGATGATACACAGAAATTACATCGGAATTAAATAGAGAAGGAACAATGCCGACTTATCTACTGGAAGACTGACTATTCTTACTGACTATGTTTTGAACCATTCCTGTGACACTAGTTATAGATTCCGATGCTTAACTTCAGGATTACTGTATCCCACTGACCTTCTTAAGTACGATGAAACACAGAAATTGCATCGGAATTAAATACAAAAAAGCACAATGCCGTCTAAAGTACAAGAATACTGACTCATGTTACCGTCTATGTTTTAAACCGTCCCTCTGACACTAGTTATAGATTCAGATGCTTCACTCCAGGTTTACTGTATCCCTTGGACCTTCTTAGTGACGATGAAACACAGAAATTGCATCGGAATTAAATACAAAAGGCACAATTCCGACTTAAGTACAAGAAGACTGACTCTTCTTACTGACTATGTTTCGAACCATTCCTGTGACACTAGTTATAGATTCCGATGCTTCACTCTAGGTTTACTGTATCCCTTGGACCTTCTTATTGACGATTAAACACAGAAATTGCGTGGGAATTAAATAAAAAAAGCACAATGCCGACTTAAGTACAAGAAGACTGACTCTGCTTATTGTCTATGTTTTGAACCATTCCTGTGATACTAATTATAGATTTCGATGCTTCTCTTCAGGCTTACTGTATCCCTTGGACCTTCTTATTGACGACGAAGCACAGAAATTGCATTGGAATTAAATACAAAAGGCACAATGCCGACTTAACTACAAGTTGACTGACTCATCTTACTGTCTATGATTTGAACCATTCCTGTGACACTAGTTATAGACTCCAATGCTTCACTCCAGGTTTACTGTATACCTTGGACCTACTTATAGACGATGAAACACAAAAATTGCATCGGAATTAAATACAAAAGGCACAATGCCGACATAAGTACAAGAAGATTGACTCTTCTTACTGTCTATGTTTTGAATAATTCCTGTGACACTAGTTATAGATTCCGATGCTTCACTCCAGGTTTACTGTATCCCGTGGACCTTCTTATTGACGTTGAAACACAGAAATTGCGTGGGAATTAAATAAAAAAAGCACAATGCCGACTTAAGTACAAGAGGACTGACTCTTCTTACTGACTATGTTTGAACCATTCCTGTGACACTAGTTATAGATTCCGATGCTTCACTTGAGGTTAACTGTATCCCTCTGAACTTCTTATTGAAGATGAAACACAGATATTGCATGGGAATTAAATACAAAAGGCACAATGCCGACTTAAGTACGTGTAGACTGACATTTCCTACTGTCTATGTTCTGAACCATTCCTGTGACACTAGTTATAGATTCCCATGGTTCATTTCAGGTTTACTGTATCCTTTGGACGTTCTTATTGACGATGAAACACAGAAATTGCATCGGAATTAAATGGAAAAGGCACAATACCGACTTAACTACAAGAAGACTAACTCTTCTTACTGACCATGTTTTGAACCATTCCTGTGACACTAGTTATAGTTTCCGATGCTTAACGTCGGGATTACTGTATCCCACTGAGCGTCTTAGTGACAATGAAACACAGAAATTGCATCGGAATTAAAGACAAAAGGCACAATGCCGACTTAAGTACAAGAAGACTGACTCACCCTACTGTCTATGTTTTGAACCATTCCTGTGACACTAGTTATAGATTCCGGTGCTTCACTCAAGGTTTACTGTATACCTTGGACCTTCTTATTGACGATGAAACACAGAAATTGCATCGAAATTAAATACAAAAGCACAATGCCGACTTAAGTACAAGAAGACGGACTCTTCATACTGACTATGTTTTGAAACATTCCTGTGACACTAGTTATATATTCCGATGCTTCCCTTCAGGTTTACTGTATCCCTCTGACCTTCTTATTGACGATAAAACACAGAAATTGCATCGGAATTAAATACAATAGGCACAATGCCGACATAAGTACAAGAAGACTGACTCATCTTACTGTCTATGTATTGAACCATTCCAGAGACACTAGTTATAGATTCCGATGCTTCACTCAAGGTTTTCTGTATCCCTTGGACCTTCTTATTGACGATGAAACACAGAAATTGCATCAGAATTAAATAAAAAATGCACAATGCCGACTTAAGTACAAGAAAACTGACTCTTCTTACTGACTATGATTTGAACCATTCCTGTGACACTAGTTATAGATTCCGATGCTTCACTTCAGGTTTTCTGTATCCCTTATACCTTCCTATTGACGATGAGACACAGAAATCGCATCGGTATTAAATAGAAAGAGCACAATGAAGACTTAAGTACAAGAAGACTGACTCTTCCTACTCTCTATGTTTTGAACCATTCCTGTGACACTAGTTTATTATTCCGATGCTTCACTTGAGGTTTACAGTCTCCCTCGGACCTTCTTATGGACGATGAAACACAGAAATTGCATCGGAATGAAACACAAGAGGCACAATGCCGACTTAAGTACAAGAAGACTGAATATTCTAACTCTCTATGATTTGAACCATTCCTGTGACACTAGTTATAGATTCCGATGCTTCACTTCAGGTTTACTGTATCTCTCTGACCTTCGTAATGACGATAAAACACAGAAATTACATCGGAATTAAATACAAAATCCAAAATGCCGACTTAAGTATATGTAGACTGACTTTTCCTACAGTCAATGTTTTGAACCATTCGTGTGACACTAGTTATATATTCCGATGCTTCACTTCAGGTTTACTGTATCCCTCTGACCTTGTTATTGACGATGAAACACAGAAATTGCATCGGAATTAAATAGATTAGGAACAATGCCGACTTAACTACAAGAAGACTGACTCTTCTTACTGACTATGTTTTGAACCATTCCTGTGACACTAGTTCTAGATTCCGATGCTTAACTCCAGGATTACAGTATCCTACTGACCTTCTTAGTGACGATGAAACACAGAAATTGCATTGGAATTAAATACAAAAAGCACAATCCCGACTAAAGTACAAGAATACTGACTCATGTTACAGTCTATGCTTTGAACCGTCCCTCTGACACTAGTTATAGAATCCGATGCTTCACTCCAGGTTTACTGTATCCCTTGGACCTTCTAATTGGCGTAGAAACACAGAAATTGCATCGGAATTAAATACAAAAGGCACAATACCGACTTAAGTACAAGAAGACAGACTCTTTTTACTGACTATGTTTTGAACCATTCCTGTGACACTAGTTATAGATTACGATGCTTCACATCAGGTTTACTGTATCCCTCTGACTTTCTTATTGACGATGAAACACAGAAATTGCATCGGAATTGAATACAAAAATCACAATGCCGAATTAAGTACAAGAAGACTGACTCTTCCTACTGTCTATGTTTAGAACCATTCCTGTGACACTAGTTATTGACTCTGATGCTTCACTCCAGGTTTACTGTATCCCTTGGACCTTCTTATTGACGATGAAACACAGAAATTGCATCGGAATTAAATACAAAAGGCACAATGCCGACTTAAGTAAAAGAAGTCCGACTCTTCTTACTGTCTGTGTTTTGAACCATTCTTGTGAAACTAATTATAGATTCCGATGCTTCACTCCAGGTTTACTGTATCCCTTGCACCTTCTTATTGACGATCAAACACAGAAATTGCTTCAGAATTAAATAGAAAATGCACAATGATGACTTAAGTACGAGAAGACCGAGTCTTCTTACTGACTATGTTTGAACCATTCCTGTGACACTAGATACAGATTCCGATGCTTCACTTCAGGTTTACTGTATCCCTTGGACCTTCTTACTACGATGAAACTCAGAAATTGCATTTGAGATAAATAGAAAAGGCACAATGCCGACTTAAGTACAAGAAGACTGACTCTTCCTACTGTCCATGTTTTGAATCATTCCTGTGGCACTAGTTATAGATTCCGATGCTTCATTTCAGGTTTTCTGTATCCCTTGGACCTTCGTAATGACGATAAAACACAGAAATTACATCGGAATTAAATTCAAAAGGCACAATGCCGACTTAAGTACAAGAAGACCGACTCTTCCTACTGTCTATGTTTTGAACCATTCCTGTGACACTAGTCTTAGATTCCGATGCTTAACTTCAGGATGACTGTATCCCTCTGACCTTCATATTGACGATGAAATACAGAAATTGCATCGGAATTAAATACAAAAGGCACAATGCCGACTTAAGTACAAGAAGACTGACTCTTCTTACTGTCTATGTTTTGAACCATCCCTGTGACACTAGTTATAGATTCCGATGCTTCACTCCAGGATTACTGTATCCCTTGGACCCTCTTATTGACGATGAAACACTGAAATTGTATCGGAATTAAATACAAAATTCACAATGCCGACTTACGTACAAGAAGACTGACCCTTCATACTGACTATGTTTTGAACCATTCCTGTGACACTAGTTGTAAATTCCGATGCTTCACTTCAGCTTTACTGTATCCCTTGGACCTTCCTATTGACGATGAGACACAGAAATCGCATCGGAATTAAATAGAAAAAGCACAATGCCGACTTAAGTACAAGAAGACTGACTCTTCCTATAGTCTATGTTTTGAACCATTCCTGTGACACTAGTTATAGATTCCGATGCTTCGCTTCAGGTTTACTGTATCCCTCTGACCTTATTATTGACGATGATACACAGAAATTACATCGGAATTAAATAGAGAAGGAACAATGCCGACTTATCTACTGGAAGACTGACTATTCTTACTGACTATGTTTTGAACCATTCCTGTGACACTAGTTATAGATTCCGATGCTTAACTTCAGGATTACTGTATCCCACTGACCATCTTAAGTACGATGAAACACAGAAATTGCATCGGAATTAAATACAAAAAAGCACAATGCCGTCTAAAGTACAAGAATACTGACTCATGTTACCGTCTATGTTTTAAACCGTCCCTCTGACACTAGTTATAGATTCAGATGCTTCACTCCAGGTTTACTGTATCCCTTGGACCTTCTTATTGACGATGAAACACAGAAATTGCATCGGAATTAAATACAAAAGGCACAATGCCGAATTAAGTACAAGAAGACTGACTCTTCTTACTGTCTATGTTTTGAACCATTCCTGTGACAATAGTTGTAGACTCTGATTCTTCCCTCCAGGTTTTCTGTATCCCTTGGACCTTCTTATTGACGATGAAACACAAAAATTGCATCGGAATGAAATACAAACGGCACAATGCCGACTTATGTTCAAGTAAACTGTCTCTTCCAAGTCTCTAAGCTTTGAACCATTCCTGTGACACTAGTTATAGATTCCGCTGCTTCACTTCAGGTTTACTGTATCCCTCTGACCTTCGTATTGACAATGAAACACAGAAATTGCATCGGAATTAAATAGAAAAGGCACAATACCGACGTAAGTACAAGAAGACTGACTCTTCCTAATGTCTATGTTTTGAACCATTCCTGTGACCCTAGTTATAGATTCCGATGCTTCACTTCAGGTTTACTGTACCCTTGGACCTTCTTATTGACGATGAAACACACAAATTGCATCTTAATTAAATACAAAAGGCACAATGCCGACTTAAGTACAAGAAGACTGACTCTTCTTACTGACTATGCTTTGAACCATTCCTGTGAGACTAGTTATAGACTCCGATGCTTCACTTCAGGTTTACTGCATCCTTCTGACCTTCTTATTGACGATGAAACACAGAAATTGCATCGGAATTAAATACAAAAGGCACAATGCCGACTTCAGTACGTGTAGACTGACTTTTCCTACTGTCTATGTTTTGAACCATTCCTGTGACACTAGTTATAGATTCCGATGGTTCATTTCAGGTTTACTGTATCCCCTGGACCTTCTTATTGACGATGAAACACAGAAATTGCATCGGAATTAGATACAATAGGCACAATGCTGACTTAAGTACGAAAATACTGACTCTTCCAACTCTCTATGTTTTGAACCATTCCTATGACGCTAGTTATAGATTCCGATGCTTCCGTTCAGGTTTACTGTATCCCTCTGACCTTCTTATTGACGATGAAACACAGAAATTGCATCGGAATTAAATAGAAAAGGCACAATACCGACTTAAGTACAAGAAGACTGACTCTTCTTACTGACTATGTTTTGAACCATTCCTGTGAAACTAAATATAGATTCTGAAGCTTAACTTCAGGATTACGGTATCCCACTGACCTTCTTAGTGACGATGAAACACAGAAATTGCTTCGGAATTAAATACAAAAGGCACAATGCCGACTTAACTACAAGAAGACTGACTCTTCTTACTGTCTATGTTTTGAACCATCCCTGTGACACTAGTTATAGATTCCGATGCTTCACTCCAGGTTTACTGTATCCCTTGGACCTTCTTATTGACGATGAAACGCAGAAATTGTATCGGAATTAAATACAAAATTCACAATGCCGACTTACGTACAAGAAGACTGACCCTTCCTACTGACTATGTTTTGAACCATTCCTGTGACACTAGTTATAAATTCCGATGCTTCACTTCAGCTTTACTGTATCCCTTGGACCTTCCTATTGACGATGAGACACAGAAATCGCACCGGAATTAAATAGAAAAAGCACAATGCCGACTTAAGTACAAGAAGACTGACTCTACCTACTGTCTATGTTTTGAACCATTCCTGTGACACTAGTTATAGATTCCGATGCTTCACTTCAGCTGTACTGTATCCCTCTGACCTTATTATTGACGATGAAAGACAGAAATTGCATCGGAATTAAATAGAGAAGGAATAATGATGACTTAACTACAGGAAGACTGACTCTTCTTACTGACTATGTTTTGAACCATTCCTGAGACACTAGTTATGGATTCCGATACTTAACTTCAGGATTACTGTATCCCACTGACCTTCTTAGTGACGATGAAACACAGAAATTGCTTCGGAATTAAATACAAAAAGCACAATGCCGACTAAAGTACAAGGATACTGACTCATGTTACCGTCTATGTTTTGAACTGTCCCTCTGACACTAGTTATAGATTCCGATGCTTCACTCCAGGTTCACTGCATCCCTTGGACCTTCTTATTGACGATGAAACACAGAAATTGCATCGGAATTAAATACAAAAGGCACAATGCCGAATTAAGTACAAGTAGACTGACTTTTCTTACTGTCTATGTTTTGAACCATTCCTGTGACAATAGTTGTAGACTCTGATGCTTCACTCCAGGTTTACTGTATCCCTTGGACCTTCTTATTGACGATGAAACACAGAAATTGCATCGGAATTAAATACAAAAGGCACAATGCCGACTTAAGTAAAAGAAGTCTGACTCTTCTTACTGTCTGTGCTTTTGAACCATTCCTGTGAAACTAGTTATAGATTCCGATGCTTCACTCCAGGTTTACTGTATCCCTTGGACCCTCTTATTGACGATGAATCACAGAAACTGCTTCAGAATTAAATAGAAAATGCACAATGATGACTTAAGTACAAGAAGCTAAATCTTCCTACTGTCTATGTTTTGAACCATTCCATTGACACTAGTCATAGATTCCGATGCTTAACTTCAGGATTACTGTATCCCTCTGACCTTCTTATTGACGATGAAACACAGAAATTGCATCGGAATTAAATACAAAAGGCACAATGCCGACTTAGGTACAAGAAGACTGACTCTTCTTTCTGTCTATGTTTTGAATCAACCCTGTGACACTAGTTATAGATTCCGATGCTTCACTCCAGGTTTACTGTATCCCTTGGACCTTCTTATTGACGATGAAACACAGAAATTGTATCGGAATTACATACAAAATTCAAAATGCCGACTTACGCACAAGAAGACTGACTCTTCTTACTGACTATGTTTTGAACAATTCCTGTGACACTAGTTATAAATTCCGATGCTTCACTTCAGGTTTACTGTATCCCTTAGACCTTCCTATTGACGATGAGACACAGAAATCGCATCGGAATTAAATAGAAAAAGCACAATGCCGACTTAAGTACAAGAAGACTAACTCTTCCTACTCTCTATGTTTTGAACCTTAACTGTGACACTAGTTTTTTATTCCGATGCTTCACTTCAGGTTTACTGTATCCCTTGGATCTTCCTATTGACGATGAGACACAGAAATCGCATCGGAATTAAATAGAAATAGTACAATGCCGACTTAAGTACAAGAATACTGACTCTTCCTACTCTCTATGTTTTTAACCTTTCCTGTGACACTAGTTTTTTATTCCGATGATTCACTTGAGGTTTACTGTATCCCTCGGACCTTCTTATGGACGACGAAACACAGGAATTGCATCGGAATGAAATACAAAAGGCACAATGCCGACTTATGTACAAGTAGACTGACTCTTCCAAGTCTGTATGTTTTGAACCATTCCTGTGACACTCGTTAAGATTTCGATGCTTCACTTCAGGTTAACTGTATCCCTCTGACCTTCGTATTGACAATGAAACACAGAAATTGCATCGGAGTTAAATAGAAAAGGCACAATACCGACTTAAGTACAAGAAGACTGACTCTTCCTAATGTCTATGTTTTGAACCATTCCTGTGACCCTAGTTATAGATTCCGATGCTTCACTTCAGGTTTACTGTGTCCCTTGGACCTTCTTATTGACGATGAAACACACAAATTGCATCGGAATTAAATACAAAAGGCACAATGCCGACTTAAGTACAAGAAGACTGACTCTTCTTACTGACTATGCATTGAACCATTCCTGTGAGACTAGTTATAGATTCCGATGCTTCACTTCAGGTTTAATGTATCCCTCTGACCTTCTTATTGACGATGAAACACAGAAATTGCAACGGAATTAAATACAAAAGGCACAATACCTACTTAAGTACGTGTAGACTGACTTTTCCTACTGTCTATGTTTTGAACCATTCCTGTGACACTAGTTATATATTCCGATGGTTCATTTCAGGTTTACTGTATCCCTTGGACCTTCTTATTGACGATGAAACACAGAAATTGCATCGGAATTAAATACAAAAGGCACAATGCCGACTTAAGTACAAAAATACTGACTCTTCCAACTCTCTATGTTTTGAACCATTCCTATGACGCTAGTTATAGATTCCGATGCTTCACTTCAGGTGTACTGTATCCCTCTGACCTTCTTATTGACGGTGAAACACAGAAATTGCATCGGAATTAAATAGAAAAGGCACAATACCGACTTAACTACAAGAAGACTGACTCTTCTTACAGACTATGTTTTGAACTATTCCTGTGAAACTAGTTATAGATTGTGAAGCTTAACTTCAGGATTACTGTATCCCACTGACCTTCTTAGTGACGATCAAACACAGAAATTCCATCGGATTTAAATACATAAGGCACAATGCCGACTTAAGTACAAGAACACTGACTCTTCTTACTGACTATGTTTTGAACCATTCCTGTGACACTAGTTATGGATTCTGATGTTTCACTTCAGGTTTACTGTGTCCCTTGGAGATTCTTATTGGCGATAAAATACAGAAATTGCATCGGAAAGAAATACAAAAGGCACAATGCCGACTTAAGTACAAGAGGACTGACTCATCTTACTGTCTATGTTATGAAACAATCCTGTGACAGTAGTTATAGATTCCGATGCTTCACTTCAGGTTTACTGTATCCCTTAGACCTTCATATTGACGATGAAACACAGCAATTGCATCGAAATTAAATACAAAAGGCACAATGCCTACTGAAGTACAAGAAGACTGACTCTTCTTACTGACTATGTTTTGAACCATCCCTGTGACAATAGTTATAGATTCCAATGCTTCACTTCTGGTTTACTGTATCCCTCTGACCTTCTTATTGACGATAAAACACAGAAATTACATCGGAATTAACTACAAACGGCACAATGCCGACTTAAGTACAAGAAGACTGATTCTTCTTACTGACTATGATTTGAACCATTCATGTGACACTAGTTATAGATTCCGATGCTTCACTTCAGGTTTACTGTATCCCTTGGACCTTCTTATTGACGATGAAACACAGAAATTGCATCGTAAATAAATACAAAAGCCACAATGCCGGCTTAAGTACAAGAAGACTGACTCTTCTTACTGATTATGTTTTGAACCATTCCTGTGACACTAGTTATAGATTCTGATGCTTCACTTCAGGTTTACTGTATCCTTTGGACCTTCTTATTGGCGATGAAACACAGAAATTGCATCGGAAAGAAATACAAAAGGCACAATGCCGACTTAAGTACAAGAAGACTGACTCATCTTACTGTCTATGTTTTGAAACAATTCTGTGACACTACTTATAGATTCCGATTCTTCACTCCAGGTTTACTGTATGACTTAGACCTTCATATTGACGATGAAACACAGAAATTGCATCGGAATTAAATACAAAAGGCACAATGCCTACTGAAGTACAAGAAGACTGACTCCTCTTACTGACTATGTTTTGAACCATTCCTGTGACAATAGTTATGGATTCCGATGCTTCACTTCAAGTTTACTGTATCCCTCTGACCCTCTTATTGACGATAAAACACAGAAATTACATCGGAACTAAATACAAAAGGCACAATGCCGATTTAAGTACAAGAAGACTGATTCTTCTTACTGACTATGATTTGAACCATTCATTAGACACTAGTTATAGATTCCGATGCTTCACTTCAGGTTTACTGTATCCCTTCGACCTTCTTATTGACGATTAAACACAGAAATTGCATGGGAAATAAATACAAAAGGCACAATGCCGGCTTAAGTACAAGAAGACTGACTCTTCTTACTGACTATGTTTTGAACCATTCCTGTCACACTAGTTATAGATTCCGATGCTTGACTTCAGATTTACTGTATCCCTCTGACCTTCTTATTGACGATGAAACACAGAAATTGCATCGGAATTAAATACTAAAAGCACAATGCCGAATTATGTACAAGAAGACTGACTCTTCTTACTGTCGATGTTTTTGAACCATTCCTGTGACACTAGTTATAGATTCCGATGCTTCACTCCAGGTTTACTGTATCCCTTGGACCTTCGTATAGACGATGAAACACATAAATTGCATCGGAATTAAATAAAACAGGCACAATGCCGACTTAAGTACATGAAGACTGACGCTGCTTACTGCCTATGTTTTGAACCATTACGGTGACACTAGTTATAGATTCCGATGCTTCACTCCAGGTTTACTATATCCCTTGGACTTTCTTATTGACGATGAAACACAGAAATAGCATAGGAATTAAATAAAAAAGGCACAATGCCGACTTAAGTACAAGAAGACTGACGCTACTTACTGCCTATGTTTTGAACCATTCCTGTGACACTAGTTATAGATTCTGATAATTCACTTCAGGTTTACTGTATCCCTTGGACCTTCTTATTGACGATGAAACACAGAAATTGCATCGGAATTAAATACGAAAGGCACAATGCCGACTTAAGTACATGAAGACTGACTCTTCTTACTGACTATGTTTTGAACCATTCCTGTCACACTAGTTATAGATTCCGATGCTTGACTTCAGATTTACTGTATCCCTCTGAACCTTCTTATTGACGATGAAACACAGAAATTGCATCGGAATTAAATACTAAAAGCACAATGCCGAATTAAGTACAAGAAGACTGACTCTTCTTACTGTCGATGTTTTTGAACCATTCCTGTGACACTAGTTATAGATTCCGATGCTTCACTCCAGGTTTACTATATCTCTTGGACCTTCTTATTGACGATGAAACACAGAAATTGCATAGGAATTAAATAGAAAAGGGACAATGCCGACTTAAGTACAAGAAGACTGACTCTTCCTACTGTCTATGTTTTGAACCATTCCTGTGACACTAGTAATAGATTCCGATGCTTCACTTCAGGTTTACTGTATCCCTCTGACCTGCTTGTTGACGATGAAACACAGAAATTGCATCGGAATTAAATACGAAGTCACAATGCCGACTTAAGTACAAGAAGACTGACTCTTCCCACTGTCTTTGTTTTGAACCATTCCTGTTACACTAGTTATAGATCCGATGCTTTACTTCAGGTTTGCTGTATCCCTTGGACCTTCTTATTGACGATGAAACACAGAAATTGCATCGGAATTAAATACAAAAGGCACAATGCCGACTTAATACAAGAAGACTGACTCTTCCTACTGTCTATGTTTTGAACCATTCCTGTGACACTAGTTATAGATTCCGATGCTTCACTTCAGGTTTACTGTATCCCTCTGACCTGCTTATTGACGATGAAACACAGAAATTGCTTCGGAATTAAATACGAAAGTCACAATGGCGACTTAAGTACAAGAAGACTGACTCTTCCCACAGGCTTTGTTTTGAACCATCCCTGTTACACTAGTTATAGATCCGATGCTTTACTTCAGGTTTTCTGTATCCCTTGGACCTGCTTATTGACGATGAAACACAGAAATTGCATCGGAATTAGATACAAAAGGCACAATGCCGACTTAAGTACAAGAAGACTGACGCTACTTACTGTCTACATCTACATCTACATTGATACTCCGCAAGCCACCCAACGGTGTGTGGCGGAGGGCACTTTACGTGCCACTGTCATTACCTCCCTTTCCTGTTCCAGTCGCGTATGGTTCGCGGGAAGAACGACTGTCTGAAAGCCTCCGTGCGCGCTCTAATCTCTCTAATTTTACATTCGTGATCTCCTCGGGAGGTATAAGTAGGGGGAAGCAATATATTCGATACCTCATCCAGAAACGCACCCTCTCGAAACCTGGACAGCAAGCTACACCGCGATGCAGAGCGCCTCTCTTGCAGAGTCTGCCACTTGAGTTTATTAAACATCTCCGTAACGCTATCACGGTTACCAAATAACCCGGTAACGAAACGCGCCGCTCTTCTTTGGATCTTTTCTATCTCCTCCGTCAACCCGACCTGGTACGGATCCCACACTGATGAGCAATACTCAAGTATAGGTCGAACAAGTGTTTTGTAAGCCACCTCCTTTGTTGATGGACTACATTTTCTAAGCACTCTCCCAAGGAATCTCAACCTGGTACCCGCCTTACCAACAATTAATTTTATATGATCATTCCACTTCAAATCGTTCCGTACGCATACTCCCTGATATTTTACAGAAGTAACTGCTACCAGTGTTTGTTCCGCTACCATATAATCATACAATAAAGGATCCTTCTTTCTATGTATTCGCAATACATTACATTTGTCTATGTTAGGGGTCAGTTGCCACTCCCTGCACCAAGTGCCTATCCGCTTCAGATCTTCCTGTATTTCGCTACAATTTTCTAATGCAGCAACTTCTCTGTATACTACAGCATCATCCGCGAAAAGCCGCATGGAACTTCCGACACTATCTACTAAGTCATTTATATATATTGTGAAAAGCAATGGTCCCATATCACTCCCCTGTGGCACGCCAGAGGTTACTTTAACGTCTGTAGACGTCTCTCCATTGATAACAACATGCTGTGTTCTGTTTGCTAAAAACTCTTCAATCCAGCCACACAGCTGGTCTGATATTCCGTAGGCTCTTACTTTGTTTATCAGGCGACAGTGCGGAACTGTATCGAACGCCTTCCGGAAGTCAAGAAAAATAGCATCTACCTGGGAGCCTGTATCTAATATTTTCTGGGTCTCATGAACAAATAAGGCGAGTTGGGTCTCACACGATCGCTGTTTCCGGAATCCATGTTGATTCCTACATAGTAGATTCTGGGTTTCCAGAAATGACATGATACGCGAGCAAAAAACATGTTCTAAAATTCTACAAGAGATGGACGTAAGAGATATAGGTCTATAGTTTTGCGCATCTGCTCGACGACCCTTCTTGAAGACTGGGACTATCTGTGCTCTTTTCCAATCATTTGGAACCCTCCGTTCCTCTAGAGACTTGCGGTACACGGCTGTTAGAAGGGGGGCAAGTTCTTTCGCGTACTCTGTGTAGAATCGAATTGGTATCCCGTCAGGTCCAGTGGACTTTCCTCTATTGAGTGATTCCAGTTGCTTTTCTATTCCTTGGACACTTATTTCGATGTCAGCCATTTTTTCGTTTGTGCGAGGATTTAGAGAAGGAACTGCAGTGCGGTCTTCCTCTGTGAAACAGCTTTGGAAAAAGGTGTTTAGTATTTCAGCTTTACGCGTGTCTTCCTCTGTTTCAATGCCATCATCATCCCGTAGTGTCTGGATATGCTGTTACGAGCCACTTACTGATTTAACGTAAGACCAGAACTTCCTAGGATTTTCTGTCAAGTCGGTACATAGAATTTTACTTTCGAATTCAATGAACGCTTCACGCATAGCCCTCCTTACGCTAACTTTGACATCGTTTAGCTTCTGTTTATCTGAGAGGTTTTGGCTGCGTTTAAACTTGGAGTGGAGCTCTCTTTGCTTTCGCAGTAGTTTCCTAACTTTGTTGTTGTACCACGGTGGGTTTTTCCCGTCCCTCACAGTTTTACTCGGCACGTACCTGTCTAAAACGCATTTTGCGATTGCCTTGAACTTTTTCCATAAACACTCAACATTGTCAGTGTCGGAACAGAAATTTTCCTTTTGATCTGTTAGGTAGTCTGAAATCTGCCTTCTATTACTCTTGCTAAACAGATAAACCTTCCTCCCTTTTTTTATATTCCTATTAACTTCCATATTCAGGGATGCTGCAACGGCCTTATGATCACTGATTCCCTGTTCTGTACATACAGAGTCGAAAAGTTCGGGTCTGTTTGTTATCAGTAGGTCCAAGATGTTATCTCCACGAGTCGGTTCTCTGTTTAATTGCTCGAGGTAATTTTCGGATAGTGCACTCAGTATAATGTCACTCGATGCTCTGTCCCTACCACCCGTCCTAAACATCTGAGTGTCCCAGTCTATATCTGGTAAATTGAAATCTCCACCTAAGACTATAACATGCTGAGAAAATTTATGTGAAATATATTCCAAATTTTCTCTCAGTTGTTCTGCCACTAATGCTGCTGAGTCGGGAGGTCGGTAAAAGGAGCCAATTATTAACCTAGTTCGGTTGTTTAGTGTAACCTCCACCCATAATAATTCACAGTAACTATCCACTTCTACTTCACTACAGGATAAACTACTACTAACAGCGACGAACACTCCACCACCGGTTGCATGCAATCTATCCTTCCTAAACACCGTCTGTACCTTTGTAAAAATTTCGGCAGAATTTATCTCTGGCTTAAGCCAGCTTTCTGTACCTATAACGATTTCAGCTTCGGTGCTTTCTATCAGCGCTTGAAGTTCCGGTACTTTACCAACGCAGCTTCGACAGTTGACAATTACAATACCGATTGCTGCTTGGTCCCCGCATGTCCTGACTTTGCCCCACACCCGTTGAGGCTGTTGCCCTTTCTGTACTTGCCCAAGGCCATCTAACCTAAAAAACCGCCCAGCCCACGCCACACAACCCCTGCTACCCGTGTGGCCACTTGTTGCGTGTAGTGGACTCCTGACCTATCCAGCGGAACCCGAAACCCCACCACCCTATGGCGCAAGTCGAGGAATCTGCAGCCCACACGGTCGCAGAACCGTCTCAGCCTCTGATTCAGACCCTCCACTCGGCTCTGTACCAAAGGTCCGCAGTCAGTCCTGCCGACGATGCTGCAGATGGTGAGCTCTGCTTTCATCCCGCTAGCGAGACTGGCAGTCTTCACCAAATCAGATAGCCGCCGGAAGCCAGAGAGGATTTCCTCCGATCCATAGCGACACACATCATTGGTGCCGACATGAGCGACCACCTGCAGATGGGTGCACCCTGTACCCTCCATGGCATCCGGAAGGACCCTTTCCACATCTGGAATGACTCCCCCCGGTATGCACACGGAGTGCACATTGGTTTTCTTCCCCTCTCTTGCTGCCATTTCCCTAAGGGGCCCCATTACGCGCCTGACGTTGGAGCTCCCAACTACCAGTAAGCCCACCCTCTGCGACTGCCCGGATCTTGCAGACTGAGGGGCAACCTCTGGAACAGGACAAGCAGCCATGTCACGCCGAAGATCAGTATCAGCCTGAGACAGAGCCTGAAACCGGTTCGTCAGACAAACTGGAGAGGCTTTCCGTTCAGCCCTCCGGAATGTCTTTCGCCCCCTGCCACACCTTGAAACGACCTCCCACTCTACCACAGGTGAGGGATCAGCCTCAATGCGGGCAGTATCCCGGGCAACCACAGTCTTAGTCCGATCAGGGGATGCGTGGGACGAGCTGGCCGTCCCCGACAAACCCCCATCCGGACCCCCACAGTGATGCCCATTGGCCACAGCCTCAAGTTGTGTGACCGAAGCCAACACTGCCTGAAGCTGGGAGCGAAGGGATGCCAACTCAGCCTGCATCCGAACACAGCAGTTGCAGTCCCTATCCATGCTAAAAACTGTTTTGCAAAGAACGTCTGAACTAATCTACAGAGAGCGCAAACAAATCGACAAAATTTAAACGGCTATTAAAATACAAGATTGCCTAGTAAATGCAGTAATGCTGCTACTTGCGTACAGCTGACACTGCTCGGCGGCGGAAGGAGACTAAGCGAAATTACACTATTCAGGTACTAAAACACGATGCTAAACTCTCAAATACTATAATACGCCCGAAATTTATGAATTAAACAATGCAAGTACCAAAAACACGCAAAGAAATTAAAAATTAAACCATGTAGAAAATGAGTGAGCTAGGAGTATACGACTTGCTGCTGCAGCTGCTTATCCAACGGCGGCAGGGAGCACACTGTCTATGTTTTGAACCATTCCTGTGACACTAGTTATAGATTCTGATGCTTCGCTCAGGTTTACTGTATCCCTTGGACCTTCTTATTGACGATGAAACACAGAAATTGCTTCGGAATTAAATACAAAAGACACAATGCCGACTTAAGTGCAAGAAGACTGATTCTTCTTACTGACTATGTTTTTGATTCATTCATGTGACACTAGTTACAGATTCCGATGCTTCACTCCAGGTTTACTGTATCCCTTGGACCTTCTTTTTGACGACGAAAGACAGAAATTGCATCGGAATTAAATACAAAAGGCACAATGCCGACTTAACTACAAGAAGACTGACTCTTCTTACTGACTATGTTTTGAACCATTCCTGTGACACTAGTTATAGATTCTGTTGCTTCACTTCAGGTTTACTGTATCCCCTAGACCTTCTTATTGACGATGAAACACAGAAATTGCATCGGAATTGAATACAAAATGCGCAATGCCGACTTAAGTACAAGAAGACTGACTCTTCTTACTGACTATGTTTTGAACCATTCCTGTCACACTAGTTATAGATTCCGATGCTTGACTTCAGATTTACCGTATCCCTCTGACCTTCTTATTGACGATGAAACACAGAAATTGCATCGGAATTAAATACTAAAGGCACAATGCCGAATTAAGTACAAGAAGACTGTCTCTTCATACTGTCGATGTTTTGAACCATTCCTGTGACACTAGTTATAGATTCCGATGCTTCCCTCCAGGTTTACTGTATCCCTTGAACCTTCTTATTGACGATGAAATACAGAAATTGCATCGGAATTAAATAATAAAGGCACAATGCCGATTCTAGTACAAGAAGACTGACTCATCTTACTGCCTATGTCATGAACCATTCCTGTGACACTAGTTATGGATTCCGATGCTTCACTCCAGGTTTACTATATCCCTTGGACCTTCTTATTGACGATGAAACACAGAAATTGCAACGGAGTTAAATAGAAAAGGCAGAATGCCGACTTAAGTACAAATAGACTGACTCTTCCTACTGTCTATGCTTTGAACCATTCCTGTGACACTAGTTATAGATTCCGATGCTTCACTTCAGGTTTACTGCATCCCTCTTTCCTTTTTGTTGACGATGGAACACAGAAATTGCGTCGGAATTAAATACAAAGGGCACAATGCCGACTTATGTACAAGGAAACTGATTCTTCCCACTGTCTATGTTTTAAACCATTCCTGTGACACTAGTTATTGATTCCGATGCTTCACATCAGGCTTACTGTATCTCTTGGACCTTCTTATTGACGATGAAACACAGAAATTGCACCGGAATTAAATAATAAAATCACAATGCCGATTCTAGTACAAGAAGACTGACTCATCCTACTGCCGATGTCTTGAACCATTCCTGTGACACTAGTTATGGATTCCGATGCTTCACTCCAGGTTTACTATATCCCTTGGACCTTCTTATTGACGATGAAACACAGAAATTGCAACGGAGTTAAATAGAAAAGGCAGAATGCCGACTTAAGTACAAATACACTGACTCTTCCTACTGTCTATGCTTTGAACCATTCCTGTGACACTAGTTATAGATTCCGATGCTTCACTCCAGGTTTACTGTATCCCTTGGACCTTCTTATTGACGATGAAACACACAAATTGCATCGGAATTAAATACAAAAGGCACAATGCCGACTTAAGTACAAGAGGACTGACTCTTCTTACTGACTATGTTTGAACCATTCCTGTGACACTAATTATAGATTCCGATGGTTCACACCAGGTTTGCTGTATCCCTTGGACCTCCTTATTGACGATGAAACACAGAAATTGCATCGGAATTAAATACAAAACGCACAATGCCGACTTAAGTACAAGAAGACTGACTCTTCTTACTGACTATGTTTTGAACCAATCCTGTGACACTAGTTATAGATTCCGGTGCATCACTTCAGGTTTACTGTATCCCTTGGACCTTCTTATTGACGAAGAAACAAAAATTTCATCGGAATTAAATAAAAAGGGCACAATGCCGACTTAAGTACAAGAATACTGACTCTTCTTACTGTCTATGTTTTGACCCATCCCTGTGTCACTAGTTCTAGATTCCGATGCTTCAGTCCAGGTTTACTGTATCCCTTGGACCTTCTTTTTGGCGACGAAAGACAGAAATTGCATCGGAATTAAATACAAAAGGCACAATGCCGACTTAAGTACAAGAAGACTGACTCTTCTTACTGAGTATGATTTTAACCACTCATGTAACACTAGTTATAGATTCCGATGCTTGACTTCAGGTTTTCTGTATCCCTTGGACCTTCTTATTGACGATGAAACAGAGAAATAGCATCGGAATTAAATACAAAAGGCACAATGCCGACTTAAGTACAAGGAGACTAACTCTTCTTACTGACTATGTTTTGAACCATTTCTGTGACACTAGTTATAGATGCTGTTGCTTCACTTCAGGTTTACTGTATCCCCTAGACCTTCTTATTGGCGATGAAACACAGAAATTGCATCGGAATTGAATACAAAATGCGCAATGCCGACTTAAGTACAAGAAGACTGACTCTTCTTACTGACTATGTTTTGAACCATTCCTGTGACACTTGTTATAGATTCCGATGCTTCACATCAGATTTACTGTATCCCTCTGGCCTTCTTATTGACGATGAAACACAGAAATTGCATCAGAATTAAATACTGAAGGCACAATGCCGAATTAAGTACAAGAAGACTGTCTCTTCATACTGTCGATGTTTTGAACCATTCCTGTGACACTAGTTATAGATTCCGATGCTTCACTCCAGGTTTACTGTATCCCTTAAACCTTCTTATTGACGATGAAATACAGAAATTGCAACGGAATTAAATAAAAAAGGCACAATGCCGATTCTAGTACAAGAAGACTGACTCTTCTTACTGCCTATGCCTTGAACCATTCCTGTGACACTAGTTATGGATTCCGATGCTTCACTCCAGGTTTACTATATCCCTTGGACCTTCTTATTGACGATGAAACACAGAAATTGCATCGGAGTTAAATAGAACAGGCAGAATGCCGACTTAAGTACAAATAGACTGACTCTTCCTACTGTCTATGCTTTGAACCATTCCTGTGACACTAGTTATAGATTCCGATGCTTCACTTCAGGTTTACTGCATCCCTCTGTCCTTTTTGTTGACGATGAAACACAGAAATTGCACCGGAATTAAATACAAAAGGCACAATGCCGACTTAAGTACATGAAGACTGAGTCTTCCTACTGACTATGCTTTGAACCATTTCCGTGACACTAGTTATAGATGCCAATGCTTCACTTCAGGTTCACTGTATCCCTTGGACCTTCTTATTGACGATGAAACATAGCAATTGCATCGGAATTAAATAGAAAAGGCACAATGCCGATTTAAGTGCAAGAAGACTGACTCTTCCTACTGTCTATGTTCTGAACCATTCCTATGTCACTAGTTATAGATTCCGATGCTTCACTCCAGGTTTATTGTATCCCTTGGACCTTCTTATTGACGATGAAACACACAAATTGCATCGGAATTAAATACAAAAGGCACAATGCCGACTTAAGTACAAGAGGACTGACTCTTCTTACTGACTATTTTGAACCATTCCTTTGACACTAATTATAGATTCCGATGCTTCACTCCAGGTTTGCTGTATCCCTTGGACCTCCTTATTGACGATGAAACACAGAAATTGCATCGGAATTAAATACAAAAGGCACAATGCCGACTTAAGTACAAGAAGACTGACTCTTCTTACTAACTATGCTTTGAACCAATCCTGTGACACTAGTTATAGATTCCGGTGCATCACTTCAGGTTTACTGTATCCCTTGGACCTTCTTATTGACGAAGAAACAAAAATTTCATCGGAATTAAATACAAAGGGCACAATGCCGACTTAAGTACAAGAATACTGACTCTTCTTACTGTCTATGTTTTGACCCATCCCTGTGTCACTAGCTCTAGATTCCGATGCTTCAGTCCAGGTTTACTGTATCCCTTGGACCTTCTTTTTGACGACGAAAGACAGAAATTGCATCGGAATTAAATACAAAAGGCACAATGCCGACTTAAGTACAAGAAGACTGACTCTTCTTACTGACTATGTTTTGAACCACTCATGTAACACTAGTTATAGATTCCGATGCTTCACTTCAGGTTTACTGCATCCCTCTGACCTTTTTGTTGACGATGGAACACAGAAATTGCATCGGAATTAAATACAAAAGGCACAATGCCGACTTAAGTACAAGGAGACTGATTCTTCCCACTGTCTATGTTTTAAACCATTCCTGTGACACTAGTTATAGATGCCGATGCTTCACTTCAGGTTTACTGTATGCCTTGGACCTTCTTATTGACGATGAAACACAGCAATTGCATCGGAATTAAATAGAAAAAGCACAATGCCGGCTTAAGTGCAAGAAGACTGACTCTTCCTACTGTCTATGTTCTGAACCATTCCTGTGTCACTAGTTATAGATTCCGATGCTTCACTCCAGGTTTACTGTATCCCTTGGACTTTCTTATTGACGATGAAATACACAAACTGCATCGGAATTAAATACAAAAGGCACAATGCCGACTTAAGTTCAAGAGGACTGACTCTTCTTACTGACTATGTTTTGAACCATTCCTGTGACACTAGTTATAGATTCCGATGCTTCACTTCAGGTTTACTGTATCCCATGGACCTTCTTATTGACGATGAAACACTGAAATTGCATCGGAATTAAATACTAATGGCACAATGCCGAATTAAGTACAAGAAGACTGACCCTTCTTACTGTCGATGTTTTGAACCATTCCTGTGACACTAGTTATAGATTCCGATGCTTCACTCCAGGTTTACTGTATCCCTTGGACCTCCTTATTGACGATGAAACACAGAAATTGAATCGGAATTAAATTCAAATGGCACAATGGCGACATAAGTACAAGAAGTCTGACTCTCCTTACTGACTATGATTTGAACCATTCATGTGACACTAGTTATAGATTCCGATGCTTCACTTCAGGTTTACTGTATCCCATGGACCGTCACATTGACGATGAAACACTGAAATTGCATCGGAATTAAATACTAATGGCACAATGCCGAATTAAGTACAAGAAGACTGACTCTTCTTACTGTCGATGTTTTGAACCATTCCTGTGACACTAGTTATAGATTCCGATGCCTCACTCCAGGTTTACTGTATCCCTTGGACCTTCTTATTGACGATGAAACACAGAAATTGCATCGGAATTAAATAAAAAAGGCACAATACCGACTTAAGTACAAGAAGACTGACGCTACTTACTGTCTATGTTTTAACCATTCCTGTGACACTAGTTATAGATTCCGATGCTGCACTCCAGAGATACTATATCCCTTGGACCTTCTTATTGACGATGAAACACAGAAATTGCAACGGAGTTAAATAGAAAAGGCAGAATGCCGACTTAAGTACAAATAGGCTGACTCTTCCTACTGTCTATGCCTTGAACCATTCCTGTGACACTAGTTATAGATTCCGATGCTTCACTTCAGGTTTACTGCATCCCTCTTTCCTTTTTGTTGACGATGGAACACAGAAATTGCATCGGAATTAAATACAAAGGGCACAATGCCGACTTATGTACAAGGAAACTGATTCTTCCCACTGTCTATGTTTTAAACCATTCCTGTGACACTAGTTATTGATTCCGATGCTTCACATCAGGCTTACTGTATCTCTTGGACCTTCTTATTGACGATGAAACACAGAAATTGCACCGGAATTAAATAATAAAATCACAATGCCGATTCTAGTACAAGAAGACTGACTCATCCTACTGCCTATGTCTTGAACCATTCCTGTGACACTAGTTATGGATTCCGATGCTTCACTCCAGGTTTACTATATCCCTTGGACCTTCTTATTGACGATGAAACACAGAAATTGCAACGGAGTTAAATAGAAAAGGCAGAATGCCGACTTAAGTACAAATAGACTGACTCTTCCTACTGTCTATGCTTTGAACCATTCCTGTGACACTAGTTATAGATTCCGATGCTTCACTCCAGGTTTACTGTATCCCTTGGACCTTCTTATTGACGATGAAACACACAAATTGCATCGGAATTAAATACAAAAGGCACAATGCCGACTTAAGTACAAGAGGACTGACTCTTCTTACTGACTATGTTTTGAACCATTCCTGTGGCACTAATTATAGATTCCGATGCTTCACACCAGGTTTGCTGTATCCCTTGGACCTCCTTATTGACGATGAAACACAGAAATTGCATCGGAATTAAATACAAAAGGCACAATGCCGACTTAAGTACAAGAAGACTGACTCTTCTTACTGACTATGTTTTGAACCACTCATGTAACACTAGTTATAGATTCCGATGCTTCACTTCAGGTTTACTGTATCCCTTGGACCTTCTTATTGACGATGAAACAGAGAAATAGCATCGGAATTAAATACAAAAGGCACAATGCCGACTTAAGTACAAGAAGACTAACTCTTCTTACTGACTATGTTTTGAACGATTTCTGTGACACTAGTTATAGATTCTGTTGCTTCACTGCAGGTTTACTGTATCCCCTAGACCTTCTTATTGGCGATGAAACACAGAAATTGCATCGGAATTGAATACAAAATGCGCAATGCCGACTTAAGTACAAGAAGACTGACTCTTCTTACTGACTATGTTTTGAACCATTCCTGTGACACTAGTTATAGATTCCGATGCTTCACATCAGATTTACTGTATCCCTCTGGCCTTCTTATTGACGATGAAACACAGAAATTGCATCAGAATTAAATACTAAAGGCACAATGCCGAATTAAGTACAAGAAGACTGTCTCTTCATACTGTCGATGTTTTGAACCATTCCTGTGACACTAGTTATAGATTCCGATGCTTCACTCCAGGTTTACTGTATCCCTTAAACGTTCTTATTGACGATGAAATACAGAAATTGCAACGGAATTAAATAAAAAAGGCACAATGCCGATTCTAGTACAAGAAGACTGACTCTTCTTACTGCCTATGCCTTGAACCATTCCTGTGACACTAGTTATGGATTCCGATGCTTCACTCCAGGTTTACTATATCCCTTGGACCTTCTTATTGACGAAGAAACAAAAATTTCATCGGAATTAAATACAAAGGGCACAATGCCGACTTAAGTACAAGAATACTGACTCTTCTTACTGTCTATGTTTTGACCCATCCCTGTGTCACTAGCTCTAGATTCCGATGCTTCAGTCCAGGTTTACTGTATCCCTTGGACCTTCTTTTTGACGACGAAAGACAGAAATTGCATCGGAATTAAATACAAAAGGCACAATGCCGACTTAAGTACAAGAAGACTGACTCTTCTTACTGACTATGTTTTGAACCACTCATGTAACACTAGTTATAGATTCCGATGCTTCACTTCAGGTTTACTGTACCCCATGGACCTTCTTATTGACGATGAAACACTGAAATTGCATCGGAATTAAATACTAATGGCACAATGCCGAATTGAGTACAAGAAGACTGACCCTTCTTACTGTCGATGTTTTGAACCATTCCTGTGACACTAGTTATAGATTCCGATGCTTCACTCCAGGTTTACTGTATCCCTTGGACCTTCTTATTGACGATGAAATACACAAACTGCATCGGAATTAAATACAAAAGGCACAATGCCGACTTAAGTTCAAGAGGACTGACTCTTCTTACTGACTATGTTTTGAACCATTCCTGTGACACTAGTTATAGATTCCGATGCTTCACTTCAGGTTTACTGTACCCCATGGACCTTCTTATTGACGATGAAACACTGAAATTGCATCGGAATTAAATACTAATGGCACAATGCCGAATTAAGTACAAGAAGACTGACCCTTCTTACTGTCGATGTTTTGAACCATTCCTGTGACACTAGTTATAGATTCCGATGCTTCACTCCAGGTTTACTGTATCCCTTGGACCTCCTTATTGACGATGAAACACAGAAATTGAATCGGAATTAAATTCAAATGGCACAATGGCGACATAAGTACAAGAAGTCTGACTCTCCTTACTGACTATGATTTGAACCATTCATGTGACACTAGTTATAGATTCCGATGCTTCACTTCAGGTTTACTGTATCCCATGGACCGTCACATTGACGATGAAACACTGAAATTGCATCGGAATTAAATACTAATGGCACAATGCCGAATTAAGTACAAGAAGACTGACTCTTCTTACTGTCGATGTTTTGAACCATTCCTGTGACACTAGTTATAGATTCCGATGCCTCACTCCAGGTTTACTGTATCCCTTGGACCTTCTTATTGACGATGAAACACAGAAATTGCATCGGAATTAAATAAAAAAGGCACAATACCGACTTAAGTACAAGAAGACTGACGCTACTTACTGTCTATGTTTTACCCATTCCTGTGACACTAGTTATAGATTCCGATGCTGCACTCCAGAGATACTATATCCCTTGGACCTTCTTATTGACGATGAAACACAGAAATTGCATAGGAATTAAATAGAAAAGGCACAATGCTGACTTAAGTACAAGCAGACTGACTCTTCCTACTGTCTATGTTTTGAACCAATCCTGTGACACTAGTTATAGATTCCGATGCTTCACTTCAGGTTTACTGTATACCTCTGACCTTCTTATTGACGATGAAACTCTGAAATTGCATCGGAGTTAAATAGAAAAGGCAGAATGCCGACTTAAGTACAAATAGACTGACTCTTCCTACTGTCTATGCTTTGAACCATTCCTGTGACACTAGTTATAGATTCCGATGCTTCACTTCAGGTTATCTGCATCCCTCTGACCTTTTTGTTGACGAATGAACACAGAAATTGCATCGGAATTAAATACAAAAGGCACAATGCCGACTTAAGTATAAGAAGACTGATTCTTCCCACTGTCTATGTTTTAAACCATTCCTGTGACACTATTTATTGATTCCGATGCTTCACATTAGGCTTACTGAATATCTTGGACCTTCTTATTGACGATGAAACACAGAAATTGCATCGGAATTAAATACAAAAGGCACAATGCCGACTTAAGTACATGAAGACTGACTCTTCTTACTGACTATGCTTTGAACCATTTCCGTGACACTAGTTATAGATGCCGATGCTTCACTTCAGGTTTACTGTATCCCTTGGACGTTCTTATTGACGATGAAACACAGCAATTGCATCGGAAATAAATAGAAAAGGCACAATGCCAACTTAAGTGCAAGTAGACTGACTCTTCCTACTGTCTCCTTTCTGAACCATTCCTGTGTCACTAGTTATAGATTCCGATGCTTCACTCCAGGTTTACTGTATCCCTTGGACCTCCTTATTGACGACGAAACACAGAAATTGCATCGGAATTAAATACAAAAGCCACAATGCCGACTTAAGTAAAAGAAGACTGACTCTTCCCACTGTCTATGTTCTGAACCATTCCTGTTACACTAGTTATAGATGCCGATGCTTCAGTTCAGGCTAACTGTATCCCATGGACCTTCTTATTGACGATGAAACACAAAAATTGCATAGGAATTAAATACAAAAGGCACAATGCCGACTTAAGTACAAGAAGACTGACTCTTCTTACTGACTATGTTTTGAACCATTCCTGTGACACTAATTATAGATTCCGATGCTTCACTCCAAGTTTGCAGTATCCCTTGGACCTCCTTATTGATGATGAAACACAGAAATTGCATCGGAATTAAATACAAAAGGCACAATGCCGACTTAAGTACAAGAAGACTGACTCTTCTTACTGACTATGATTTGAACCATTCCTGTGACACTACTTATAGATTCCGATGCTTCACTCCAGGTTTACTGTATCCCTTAAACCTTCTTATTGACGATGAAATACAGAAATTGCATCGGAATTAAATTAAAAAAGCACAATGCCGATTCTAGTACAAGAAGACTGACTCTTTTTACTGCCTATGTCTTGAACCATTCCTGTGACACTAGTTATGGATTCCGATGATTCACTCCATGTTTACTATATCCCTTGGACCTTATTATTGCCGATGAAACACTGAAATTGCATCGGAGTTAAATAGAAAAGGCAGAATGCCAACTTAAGTACAAATAGACTGACTCTTCCTACTGTCTATGCTTTGAACCATTCCTGTGACACTAGTTATAGATTCCGATGCTTCACCTCAGGTTATCTGCATCCCTCTGACCTTTTTGTTGACGAATGAACACAAAAATTGCATCGGAATTAAATACAAAAGGCACAATGCCGACTTCAGTACATGAAGACTGACTCTTCTTACTGACTATGCTTTGAACCATTTCCGTGACACTAGTTATAGATGCCGATGCTTCACTTCAGGTTTACTGTATCCCTTGGACCTTCTTATTGACGATGAAACACAGCAATTGCATCGGAAATAAATAGAAAAGGCACAATGCCAACTTAAGTGCAAGAAGACTGACTCTTCCTACTGTCTCTGTTCTGAACCATTCCTGTGTCACTAGTTATAGATTCCGATGCTTCACTCCAGGTTTACTGTATCCCTATGACCTTCTTATTGACGATGAAACACACAAATTGCATCGGAATTAAATACAAAAGGCACAATGCTGACTTAAGTACAAGAGGAACGACTCTTCTTACTGACTATGTTTTGAACCATTCCTGTGACACTAGTTATAGATTCCGATGCTTCACTTCAGGTTTACTGTATCCCATGGGCCTTCTTATTGACGATGAAACAATGAAATTACATCGGAATTAAATACTAATGGCACAATGCCGAATTAAGTACAAGAAGACTGACTCTTCTTACTGTCGATGTTTTGAACCATTCCTGTGACACTTGTTATAGATTCCGATGCTTCACTCCAGGTTTACTGTATCCCTTGGACCTTCTTATTTACGATGAAACACAGAAATTGCATCGGAATTAAATTCAAATGGCACAATGGCGACATAAGTACAAGAAGTCTGACTCTTCTTACTGACTATGATTTGCTCCATTCATGTGACACTAGTTATAGATTCCGATGCTTCACTTCAGGTTTACTGTATCCCATGGACCGTCTCATTGACGATGAAACACTGAAATTGCATCGGAATTAAATACTAATGGCACAATGCCGAATTGAGTACAAGAAGACTGACACTTCATACTGTCGATGTTTTGAACCATTCCTGTGACACTAGTTATAGATTCCGATGCCTCACTCCAGGTTTACTGTATCCGTTGGACCTTCTTTTTGACGATGAAACACAGAAATTGCATCGGAATTAAATAAAAAAGGCACAATGCCGACTTAAGTACAAGAAGACTGACGCTACTTACTGTCTATGTTTGAACCATTCCTGTGACACTAGTTATAGATTCCGATGCTTCACTCCAGGTTTTCAATATCCCTTGGACCTTCTTATTGACGATGAAACATAGAAATTGCATCGGAATTAAATACAAAAGGCACAATGCCGACTTAAGTACAAGCAGACTGGCTCTTCTTACCGACTACGTTTTGAACCACTTTTGTGACACTAGTTATAGATTCCGATGCTTCACTTCAGGTTTACTATATCCCTTGGACCTTCTTATTGACGATGAAACACATAATTGCATGGGAATTAAATAGAAAAGGCACAATGAGGACTTAAGTACAAGAAGACTGACTCTTCCTACTGTCTATGTTTTGAACCATTCCTGTGACACTAGTTATAGATTCCGATGCTTCACTTCAGGTTTACTGTATCCCTCTGACCTTCGTATTGACGATGAAACACAGAAATTGCATCGGTATTAAATACAAAAGTCACAATGCTTACTTAAGTACAAGAAAACTGACTCTTCCCACTGTCTATGCTTTGAACCATTCCTGTTACACTAGTTACAGATGCCGATGCTTCCCCTGCAGGCTTACTGTATCCCTTGGACCTTCTTATTGACGATGAAACACAAAAATTGCATCGGAATTAAATTCAAAAGGCACAATGCCGACTTAAGTACAAGAAGACTGATTCTTCTTACTGACTATGTTTTAAACCATTCCTGTGACACTAGTTATAGATACCGATGCTTCACATCAGATTTACTGTATCCCTCTGACCTTCTTATTGACGATGAAACACAGAAATTGCATCGGAATTAAATACTAATGGCACAATGCCGAATTAGGTACAAGAAGACAGTCTCTTCATACTGTCGATGTTTTGAACCATTCCTGTGACACTAGTTATAGATTCCGATGCTTCACTCCAGGTTTACTGTATCCCTTAAGCCTTCTTATTGACGATGAAATACAGAAATTGCATCGGAATTAAATAAAAAAGGCAGAATGCCGATTCTAGTACAAGAAGACTGACTCTTCTTACTGCCTATGCCATGAACCATTCCTGTGACACTAGTTATGGATTCCGATGCTTCACTCCAGGTTCACTATATCCCTTGGACCTTCTTATTGACGATGAAACACAGAAATTGCATCGGAGTTAAATAGAAAAGGCAGAATGCCGACTTAGGTACAAATAGACTGACTCTTCCTACTGTCTATGCTTTGAACCATTCCTGTGACACTAGTTATAGATTCCGATGCTTCACTTCAGGTTTACTGCATCCCTCTGACCTTTTTGTTGACGATGGAACACAGAAATTGCATCGGAATTAAATACAAAAGGCACAATGCCGACTTAAGTACAAGAAGACAGACGCTACTTACTGTCTATGTTTGAACTATTCCTGTGACACTAGTTATAGATTCCGATGCTTCACTCCAGGGTTTCTATATCCCTTGGACCTTCTTATTGACGATGAAACATAGAAATTGCATCGGAATTAAATACAAAAGGCACAATGCCGACTTAAGTACCAGAAGACTGACTCTTCTTACTGACTACGTTTTGAACCACTTTTGTGAAACTAGTTATAGATTCCGATGCTTCACTCCTTGTTTACTGTATCCCTTGGACCTTCTTATTAACGATGAAACACAAAAATTGCATCGGAATTAAATAGAAAAGGCACAATGCCGAATTAAGTGCTAGAAGACTGACTCTTCCTACTGTCTATGATTTGTACCATTCCTGTGTCACTAGTTATAGATTCCGATGCTTCACTCCAGGTTTACTATATCCCTTTGACCTTCTTATTGACGATGAAACATAGAAATTGCATAGGAATTAAATACAAAAGTCACAATGCCGACATAAGTACAAGAAGACTGACTCTTCCCACTGTCTATGTTTTGAACCATTCCTGTTACACTAGTTATAGATGCCGATGCTTCACTTCAGGGTTACTGTTTCCCTTGGACCTTCTTATTGACGATGAAACACAGAAATTGCATCGGAATTAAATACAAAAGGCACAATGCCGACTTATGTACAAGAAGACTAACTCTTCTTACTGACTATGTTTTGTACCATTCCTGTGACACTAGCTATAGATTCCGATGCTTCACTTCACGTTAACTGTATCCCTCTGACCTTCTTATTGACGATGAAACATAGAAATTGCATCGGAATTAAATACAAAAGGCACAATACCGACTTAAGTACAAGAAGACTGACTCTTCTTACTGACTACGTTTGGACCATTCCTGTGACACTAGTTATAGATTCCGATGTTTCACTTCAGGTTTAATGTATCCCTTGGACCTTCTTATTGACGAGGAAACACAGCAATTGCATCGGAATTAAATAGAAAAGGCACAATGCCGACCTAAGTGCAAGAAGACTGACTCTTCTTACTGTCTATGTTTTGAACCATTCCTGTGTCACTAGTTATAGACTCTGGTGCTTCACTTTAGGTTTATTGTATCCCTTGGTCCTTTTTATTGAAGATTCAACGCAGAAATTGCTTCGGAATGAAATACAATAGGCACAATGCCCACTTGAGTACAAGAATACTGACTCTTCTTACTGTCTATGCTTTGAACCATCCCTGTGACACTAGTTATAGATTCCGATGCTTCACTTCTGGTTTACTGTATCCCTTGGACCTTCTTATTGACGATGAAACACAGAAATTGCATCGGAATTAAATACAAAAGGCACAACGCCGACTTAAATACAAGAAGACTGACTCTTCTTACTGACTATGTTTTGAACCATTCCTGTGACACTAGTTATAGATTCCGATGCTTCACTTCAGGTTTACTGTATCCCTCTGACCTTCTTATTGACGATGAAACACAGAAATTGCATCGGAATTAAATACAAAAGGCACCATTCCGAATTAAGTACAAGAAGACTGACTCTTCTTACTGTCTATGTTTTGAACCGTTCATGTGACACTAGTTATAGATTCCGATGCTTCACTCCAGGTTTACTGTATCCCTTGGACCTTCTTATTGACGATGAAACACAGAAATTGCATCGGAATTAAATACAAATGGCACAATGGCGACTTAAGTACAAGATGTCTGACTCTTCTTACTGACTATGATTTGAACCGTCCATGTGACACTAGTTATAGATTCCGGTGCTTCACTTCAGGTTTACTGTATCCCTTGGACCTTCTTATTGACGATGAAACACAGAAATTGCATCGGAAATATATACAAAAGGCACAAAGCCGACTTAAGTACAAGAAGACTGACTCTTCTTACTGACTATGTTTTGAACCATTCCTGTGACACTAGTTATAGATTCTGATGGTTCACTTCAGGTTTACTGTATCCCTTGGACCTTCTTATTGACGATGAAACACAGAAATTGCATCGGAATTAAATACAAAAGGCACAAAGCCGACTTAAGTACAAGAAGACTGACTCTTCTTACTGACTATGTTTTGAACCATTCCTGTGACACTAGTAGTAGATTCCGATGCTTGACTTCAGATTTACATTATCCCTCTGACCTTTTTATTCACGATGAAACACAGAAATGGCATCGGAATAAAATACTAAAGGCACAATACCGAATTAAGTACAAGAAGACTGACTCTTCTTGCTGTCGATGTTTTAAACCATTCCTGTGACACTTGTTATAGATTCCGATGCTTCACTCCAGGTTTACTGTATCCCTTGGACCTTCTTATTGACGATGAAACACAGAAATTGCATCGGAATTAAATAAAAAAGGCACAATGCCGACTTAAGTACAAGAAGACTGACGCTACTTACTGTCTATGTTTTGAACCATTCCTGTGACACTAGTTATAGATTCCGATGCTTCACTCCAGGTTTACTATATCCCTAGGACCTTCTTATTGACGATGAAACACAGAAATTACATAGGAATTAAATAGAAAAGGCTCAATGCCTATTTAAGTACAAGAAGACTGACTCTTCCTACTGTCTATGTTTTGAACCATTATAGTGACACTAGTTATAGATTCCGGTGCTTCACTTCAGGTTTACAGTATCCCTTGGACCTTCTTATTGACGATGAAACACAGAAATTGCATCGGAAATATATACAAAAGGCACAAAGCCGAGTTAAGTACAAGAAGTATGACTCTTCTTACTGACTATGTTTTGAACCATCCCTGTGACACTAGTTATAGATTCCGATGCTTCACTTCAGGTTCACTGTATCCTTTGGACCAACTTATTGACGATGAAACAAAGAATTTGCATCGGAATTAAATACAAAGGCACAATGCCGACTTATGTGCAAGAAGACTGACTCTTCTTGCTGACTATGTTTTGAAACATTCCTGTGACACTAGCTATAGACTCTGATGCTTCACATCAGGTTTGTTGTATCCCTTGGACCTTCTTATTGAAGATGAAACACAGAAATTGCTTCAGAATTAAATACAAAAGGCACAATGCCCACCTAAGTACAATAATACTGACTCTTCTTACTGTCTCTGTTTTGAACCATCCCTGTGACACTAGTTATAGATTCCGATGCTTCACTTCTGGTTTACTGTATCCCTTGGACCATCTTTTTGACGATGAAACACAGAAATTGCATCGGAATTAAATACAAAAGGCACAACGCCGACTTAGATACAAGAAGACTGACTCTTCTTACTGACTATGATTTGAACCATTCCTGTGACTCTAGTTATAGATTCCGGTGCTTCAGTTCAGGTTTACTGTATCCCTCTGACCTTCGTATTGACGATGAAACACAGAAATTGCATCGGAATTAAATACAAAAGTCACATTGCCGACTTAAGTACAAGAAGACTGACTCTTCCCACTGTCTATGTTTTGAACCATTCCTGTTACACTAGTTATAGATTCCGATGCTTCACTTCAGGTTTACTGTATCCCCTAGACCTTCTTATTGACGATGAAACACAGAAATTGCATCGGAATTGAATACAAAATGCGCAATGCCGACTTATGTACAAGAAGACTGACTCTTCTTACTGACTATGTTTTGAACCATTCCTGTGACACTAGTTATAGATACCGATGCTTCACATCAGATTTACTGTATCCCTCTGACCTTCTTATTGACGATGAAACACAGAAATTGCATCGGAATTAAATACTAATGGCACAATGCCGAATTAAGTACAAGAAGACAGTCTCTTCATACTGTCGATGTTTTGAACCATTCCTGTGACACTAGTTATAGATTCCGATGCTTCACTCCAGGTTTACTGTATCCCTTAAACCTTCTTATTGATGATGAAATACAGAAATTGCATCGGAATTAAATAAAAAAGACAGAATGCCGATTCTAGTACAAGAAGACTGACTCTTCTTACTGCCTATGTCATGAACCATTCCTGTGACACTACTTATGGATTCCGATGCTTCACTCCAGGTTCACTATATCCCTTGGACCTTCTTATTGACGATGAAACACAGAAATTGCATCGAAGTTAAATAGAAAAGGCAGAATGCCGACTTAGGTACAAATAGACTGACATTTCCTACTGTCTATGCTTTGAACCATTCCTGTGACACTAGTTATAGATTCCGATGCTTCACTTCAGGTTTACTGCATCCCTCTGACCTTTTTGTTGACGATGGAACACAGAAATTGCATCGGAATTAAATACAAAAGGCACAATGCCGACTTAAGTACAAGAAGACAGACGCTACTTACTGTCTATGTTTGAACCATTCCTGTGACACTAGTTATAGATTCCGATGCTTCACTCCTTGTTTACTGTATCTCTTGGACCTTCTTGTTAACGATGAAACACAAAAATTGCATCGGAATTAAATAGAAAAGGCACAATGCCGAATTAAGTGCAAGAAGACTGACTCTTCCTACTGTCTACGATTTGTACCATTCCTGTGTCACTAGTTATAGATTCCGATGCTTCACTCCAGGTTTACTATATCCCTTGGACCTTCTTATTGACGATGAAACATAGAAATTGCATAGGAATTAAATACAAAAGTCACAATGCCGACATAAGTACAAGAAGACTGACTCTTCCCACTGTCTATGTTTTGAACCATTCCTGTTACACTAGTTATAGATGCCGATGCTTCACTTCAGGCTTACTGTATCCCTTGGACCTTCTTATTGACGATGAAACACAGAAATTGCATCGGAATTAAATATAAAAGGCACAATTCCGACTTATGTACAAGAAGACTAATCTTCTTACTGACTATGTTTTGTACCATTCCTGTGACACTAGCTATAGATTCCGATGCTTCACTTCACGTTAACTGTATCCCTCTGACCTTCTTATTAACGATGAAACATAGAAATTGCATCGGAATTAAATACAAAAGGCACAATCCCGACTTAAGTACAAGAAGACTGACTCTTCTTACTGACTACGTTTGGACCATTCCTGTGACACTAGTTATAGCTTCCGATGTTTCACTTCAGGTTTAATGTATCCCTTGGACCTTCTTATTGACGAGGAAACACAGCAATTGCATCGGAATTAAATAGAAAAGGCACAATGCCGACCTAAGTGCAAGAAGACTGACTCTTCTTACTGTCTATGTTTTGAACCATTCCTGTGTCACTAGTTATAGACTCTGATGCTTCACTTTAGGTTTATTGTATCAATTGGACCTTTTTATTGAAGATTCAACGCAGAAATTGCTTCGGAATGAAATACAATAGGCACAATGCCCACTTGAGTACAAGAATACTGACTCTTCTTACTGTCTATGCTTTGAACCATCCCTGTGACACTAGTTATAGATTCCGATGCTTCACTTCTGGTTTACTGTATCCCTTGGACCTTCTTATTGACGATGAAACACTGAAATTGCATCGGAAGTAAATACAAAAGGCACAATGCCGACTTAAGTGCAAGAAGACTGACTCTTCCTACTGTCTATGATTTGAACCATTCCTGTGTCACTAGTTATAGATTCCGATGCTTCACTCCAGATTTACTGTATCCTTTGGAACTTCTTATTGACGATGAAACACAGAAATTGCATCGGAATTAAATACAAAAGCCACAACGCCGACTTAAATACAAGAAGACTGACTCTTCTTACTGACTATGTTTTGAACCATTCCTGTGACACTAGTTATAGATTCCGATGCTTCACTTCAGGTTTACTGTATCCCTCTGACCTTCTTATTGACGATGAAACACAGAAATTGCATCGGAATTAAATACAAAAGGCACCATTCCGAATTAAGTACAAGAAGACTGACTCTTCTTACTGTCTATGTTTTGAACCGTTCATGTGACACTAGTTATAGATTCCGATGCTTCACTCCAGGTTTACTGTATCCCTTGGACCTTCTTATTGACGATGAAACACAGAAATTGCATCGGAATTAAATACAAATGGCACAATGGCGACTTAAGTACAAGATGTCTGACTCTTCTTACTGACTATGATTTGAACCGTTCATGTGACACTAGTTATAGATTCCGGTGCTTCACTTCAGGTTTACTGTATCCCTTGGACCTTCTTATTGACGATGAAACACAGAAATTGCATCGGAAATATATACAAAAGGCACAAAGCCGACTTAAGTACAAGAAGACTGACTCTTCTTACTGACTATGTTTTGAACCATTCCTGTGACACTAGTTATAGATTCTGATGGTTCACTTCAGGTTTACTGTATCCCTTGGACCTTCTTATTGACGATGAAACACAGAAATTGCATCGGAATTAAATACAAAAAGCACAAAGCCGACTTAAGTACAAGAAGACTGACTCTTCTTACTGACTATGTTTTGAACCATTCCTGTGACACTAGTAGTAGATTCCGATGCTTGACTTCAGATTTACATTATCCCTCTGACCTTTTTATTCACGATGAAACACAGAAATGGCATCGGAATAAAATACCAAAGGCACAGTACCGAATTAAGTACAAGAAGACTGACTCTTCTTGCTGTCGATGTTTTGAACCATTCCTGTGACACTTGTTATAGATTCCGATGCTTCACTCCAGGTTTACTGTATCCCTTGGACCTTCTTATTGACGATGAAACACAGAAATTGCATCGGAATTAAATAAAAAAGGCACAATGCCGACTTAAGTACAAGAAGACTGACGCTACTTACTGTCTATGTTTTGAACCATTCCTGTGACACTAGTTATAGATTCCGATGCTTCACTCCAGGTTTACTATATCCCTAGGACCTTCTTATTGACGATGAAACACAGAAATTGCATAGGAATTAAATAGAAAAGGCTCAATGCCTATTTAAGTACAAGAAGACTGACTCTTCCTACTGTCTATGTTTTGAACCATTATAGTGACACTAGTTATAGATTCCGGTGCTTCACTTCAGGTTTACAGTATCCCTTGGACCTTCTTATTGACGATGAAACACAGAAATTGCATCGGAAATATATACAAAAGGCACAAAGCCGAGTTAAGTACAAGAAGACTGACTCTTCTTACTGACTATGTTTTGAACCATCCCTGTGACACTAGTTATAGATTCCGATGCTTCACTTCAGGTTCACTGTATCCTTTGGACCAACTTATTGACGATGAAACAAAGAATTTGCATCGGAATTAAATACAAAAGGCACAATGCCGACTTATGTAGAAGGAGACTGACTCTTCTTACTATCTATGTTTTGAACCATTTCTGTGACACTAGCTATAGATTCCGATGCTTCACTTCATGTTTACTGTATCCCTTGGACCTTCTTATTGACGATGAAACACAGAAATTGCATAGGAATTAAATAGAAAAGGCACAATGCCGACTTAAGTACAAGCAGACTGACTCTTCCTACTGTCTATGTTTTGAACCATTCCTGTGACACTAGTTATAGATTCCGGTGCTTCAGTTCAGGTTTACTGTATCCCTCTGACCTTCGTATTGACGATGAAACACAGAAATTGGATCGGAATTATATACAAAAGTCACATTGCCGACTTAAGTACAAGAAGACTGACTCTTCCCACTGTCTATGTTTTGAACCATTCCTCTTACACTAGTTATAGATTCCGATGCTTCACTTCAGGTTTACTGTATCCCTTGGACCTTCTTACTGACGATGAAACACAGAAATTGCATCGGAATTAAATACAAAAGGCACAATGCCGACTTATGTGCAAGAAGACTGACTCTTCTTGCTGACTATGTTTTGAAACATTCCTGTGACACTAGCTATAGACTCTGATGCTTCACATCAGGTTTGTTGTATCCCTTGGAGCTTCTTATTGAAGATGAAACACAGAAATTGCTTCAGAATTAAATACAAAAGGCACAATGCCCACCTAAGTACAATAATACTGACTCTTCTTACTGTCTCTGTTTTGAACCATCCCTGTGACACTAGTTATAGATTCCGATGCTTCACTTCTGGTTTACTGTATCCCTTGGACCATCTTTTTGACCAAGAAACACAGAAATTGCATCGGAATTAAATACAAAAGGCACAACGCCGACTTAGATACAAGAAGACTGACTCTTCTTACTGACTATGTTTTGAACCATTCCTGTGACTCTAGTTATAGATTCCGGTGCTTCAGTTCAGGTTTACTGTATCCCTCTGACCTTCGTATTGACGATGAAACACAGAAATTGCATCGGAATTAAATACAAAAGTCACATTGCCGACTTAAGTACAAGAAGACTGACTCTTCCCACTGTCTATGTTTTGAACCATTCCTGTTACACTAGTTATAGATTCCGATGCTTCACTTCAGGTTTACTGTATCCCCTAGACCTTCTTATTGACGATGAAACACAGAAATTGCATCGGAATTGAATACAAAATGCGCAATGCCGACTTATGTACAAGAAGACTGACTCTTCTTACTGACTATGTTTTGAACCATTCCTGTGACACTACTTATAGATACCGATGCTTCACATCAGATTTACTGTATCCCTCTGAACTTCTTATTGACGATGAAACACAGAAATTGCATCGGAATTAAATACTAATGGCACAATGCCGAATTAAGTACAAGAAGACAGTCTCTTCATACTGTCGATGTTTTGAACCATTCCTGTGACACTAGTTATAGATTCCGATGCTTCACTCCAGGTTTACTGTATCCCTTAAACCTTCTTATTGATGATGAAATACAGAAATTGCATCGGAATTAAATAAAAAAGGCAGAATGCCGATTCTAGTACAAGAAGACTGACTCTTCTTACTGCCTATGTCATGAACCATTCCTGTGACACTACTTATGGATTCCGATGCTTCACTCCAGGTTCACTATATCCCTTGGACTTTCTTATTGACGATGAAACACAGAAATTGCATCGAAGTTAAATAGAAAAGGCAGAATGCCGACTTAGGTACAAATAGACTGACATTTCCTACTGTCTATGCTTTGAACCATTCCTGTGACACTAGTTATAGATTCCGATGCTTCACTTCAGGTTTACTGCATCCCTCTGACCTTTTTGTTGACGATGGAACACAGAAATTGCATCGGAATTAAATACAAAAGGCACAATGCCGACTTAAGTACAAGAAGACAGACGCTACTTACTGTCTATGTTTGAACCATTCCTGTGACACTAGTTATAGATTCCGATGCTTCACTCCTTGTTTACTGTATCCCTTGGACCTTCTTATTAACGATGAAACACAAAAATTGCATCGGAATTAAATAGAAAAGGCACAATGCCGAATTAAGTGCAAGAAGACTGACTCTTCCTACTGTCTACGATTTGTACCATTCCTGTGTCACTAGTTATAGATTCCGATGCTTCACTCCAGGTTTACTATATCCCTTGGACCTTCTTATTGACGATGAAACATAGAAATTGCATAGGAATTAAATACAAAAGTCACAATGCCGACATAAGTACAAGAAGACTGACTCTTCCCACTGTCTATGTTTTGAACCATTCCTGTTACACTAGTTATAGATGCCGATGCTTCACTTCAGGCTTACTGTATCCCTTGGACCTTCTTATTGACGATGAAACACAGAAATTGCATCGGAATTAAATATAAAAGGCACAATTACGACTTATGTACAAGAAGACTAACTCTTCTTACTGACTATGTTTTGTACCATTCCTGTGACACTAGCTATAGATTCCGATGCTTCACTTCACGTTAACTGTATCCCTCTGACCTTCTTATTGACGATGAAACATAGAAATTGCATCGGAATTAAATACAAAAGGCACAATACCGACTTAAGTACAAGAAGACTGACTCTTCTTACTGACTACGTTTGGACCATTCCTGTGACACTAGTTATAGATTCCGATGTTTCACTTCAGGTTTAATGTATCCCTTGGACCTTCTTATTAACGATGAAACACAAAAATTGCATCGGAATTAAATAGAAAAGGCACAATGCCGAATTAAGTGCAAGAAGACTGACTCTTCCTACTGTCTACGATTTGTACCATTCCTGTGTCACTAGTTATAGATTCCGATGCTTCACTCCAGGTTTACTATATCCCTTGGACCTTCTTATTGACGATGAAACATAGAAATTGCATCGGAATTAAATACAAAAGGCACAACGCCGACTTAAATACAAGAAGACTGACTCTTCTTACTGACTATGTTTTGAACCATTCCTGTGACACTAGTTATAGATTCCGATGCTTCACTTCAGGATTACTGTATCCCTCTGACCTTCTTATTGACGATGAAACACAGAAATTGCAACGGAATTAAATACAAAAGGCACCATTCCGAATTAAGTACAAGAAGACTGACTCTTCTTACTGTCTATGTTTTGAACCGTTCATGTGACACTAGTTATAGATTCCGATGCTTCACTCCAGGTTTACTGTATCCCTTGGACCTTCTTATTGACGATGAAACACAGAAATTGCATCGGAATTAAATACAAATGGCACAATGGCGACTTGAGTACAAGATGTCTGACTCTTCTTACTGACTATGATTTGAACCATTCATGTGACACTAGTTATAGATTCCGGTGCTTCACTTCAGGTTTACTGTATCCCTTGGACCTTCTTATTGACGATGAAACACAGAAATTGCATCGGAAATATATACAAAAGGCAAAAAGCCGACTTAAGTACAAGAAGACTGACTCTTCTTACTGACTATGTTTTGAACCATTTCTGTGACACTAGTTATAGATTCTGATGGTTCACTTCAGGTTTACTGTATCGCTTGGACCTTCTTATTGACGATGAAACACAGAAATTGCATCGGAATTAAATACAAAAGGCACAACGCCGACTTAAATACAAGAAGACTGACTCTTCTTACTGACTATGTTTTGAACCATTCCTGTGACACTAGTTATAGATTCCGATGCTTCACTCCAGGTTTACTGTATCCCTTGGACCTTCTTATTGACGATGAAACACAGAAATTGCATCGGAATTAAATACAAATGGCACAATGGCGACTTAAGTACAAGGAGTCTGACTCTTCTTACTGACTATTATTTGAACCATTCATGTGACACTAGTTATAGATTCCGGTGCTTCACTTCAGGTTTACTGTATCCCTTGGACCTTCTTATTGACGATGAAACACAGAAATTGCATCGGAAATATATACAAAAGGCTCAAAGCCGACTTAAGTACAAGAAGACTGACTCTTCTTACTGACTATGTTTTGAACCATTTCTGTGACACTAGTTATAGATTCTGATGGTTCACTTCAGGTTTACTGTATCCCTTGGACCTTCTTATTGACGATGAAACACAGAAATTGCATCGGAATTAAATACAAAAGGCACAAAGCCGACTTAAGTACAAGAAGACTGACTCTTCTTACTGACTATGTTTTGAACCATTCCTGTGACACTAGTTGTAGATTCCGATGCTTGACTTCAGATTTACTTTATCGCTCTGACCTTTTTATTCACGATGAAACACAGAAATGGCATCGGAATAAAATACTAAAGGCACAATGCCGAATTAAGTACAAGAAGACTGACTCTTCTTGCTGTCGATGTTTTGAACCATTCCTGTGACACTTGTTATAGATTCCGATGCTTCACTCCAGGTTTACTGTATCCCTTGGACCTTCTTATTGACGATGAAACACAGAAATTGCATCGGAATTAAATAAAAAAGGCACAATGCCGACTTAAGTACAAGAAGACTGACGCTACTTACTGTCTATGTTTTGAACCATTCCTGTGACACTACTTATAGATTCCGATGCTTGACTTCAGATTTACTGTATCCCTCTGACCTTCTTATTCACGATGAAACACAGAAATGGCATCGGAATTAAATACTAAAGGCACAACGCCAATTTAAGTACAAGAAGACTGACTCTTCTTACTGTCGATGTTTTGAACCATTCCTGTGACACTAGTAATAGATTCCGATGCTTCACTCCAGGCTTACTGTATCCCTTGGACCTTCTTATTGACGATGAAACACAGAAATTGCATCGGAAATATATACAAAAGGCACAAAGCCGAGTTAAGTACAAGAAGACTGACTCTTCTTACTGACTATGTTTTGAACCATCCCTGTGACACTAGTTATAGATTCCGATGCTTCACTTCAGGTCACTGTATCCTTTGGACCAACTTATTATTAGCAGCTTTCACTCAGTTAATACTAGGCAGAAATCAAATCTGCATGTGGAATGCACTTCCTTGACTCTTGTGCAGAAAGGAGTGCAGTATTCTGCTGCATCAATTTTCAATAAGCTACCACAAGAACTCAAAAATCTTAGCAGTAGCCCAAAAACTTTTAAGTCTAAACTGAAGAGTTTCCTCATGGCTCACTCCTTCTATTCTGTCGAGGAGCTCCTGGAATAGATAAAAAATTAAGCAAATTCAAGTGTTACATTCTTGATTTTCTTTATTTAAACTAACGACTTGTTTCATTTTATGTGTTTCTACAATCGTGTTATAATTTCATGTATTGACTCGTTCCATGACCATGGAGACTTCTCCTAAATGTGGTCCCACGGAACAATAAATAAATAAATAAATAAATAAATAAATGAAACAAAGAATTTGCATCGGAATTAAATACAAAAGGCACAATGCCGACTTATGTACAAGAAGACTGACTCTTCTTACTATCTATGATTTGAACCATTTCTGTGACACTAGCTATAGATTCCGATGCTTCACTTCAGGTATACTGTATCCCTTGGACCTTCTTATTGACGATGTAACACAGAAATTGCATAGGAATTAAATAGAAAAGGCACAATGCCGACTTAAGTACAAGCAGACTGACTCTTCCTACTGTCTATGTTTTCAACCATTCCTGTGACACTAGTTATAGATTCCGGTGCTTCAGTTCAGGTTTACTGAATCCCTCTGACCTTCGTGTTGACGATGAAACACAGAAATTGCATCGGAATTAAATACAAAAGTCACATTGCCGACTTAAGTACAAGAAGACTGACTCTTCCCACTGTCTACGTTTTGAACCATTCCTGTTACACTAGTTATAGATTCCGATGCTTCACTTCAGGTTTACTGTATCCCTTGGACCTTCTTACTGACGATGAAACACAGAAATTGCATCGGAATTAAATACAAAAGGCACAATGCCGACTTATGTACAAGAAGACTGACTCTTCTTACTGACTATGTTTTGAAACATTCCTGTGACACTAGCTATAGACTCTGATGCTTCACTTCAGGTTTGTTGTATCCCTTGGACCTTCTTATTGAAGATGAAACACAGAAATTGCTTCAGAATTAAATACAAAAGGCACAATGCCCACCTAAGTACAAGAATACTGACTCTTCTTACTGTCTCTGTTTTGAACCATCCCTGTGACACTAGTTACAGATTTTGATGCTTCACTTCTGGTTTACTGTATCCCTTGGACCATCTTATTGACGATGAAACACTGAAATTGCATCGGAATTAAATACAAAAGGCACAATGCCGACTTTAGTACAAGAAGACTGACTCTTCTTACTGACTATGTTTTGATTCATTCCTGTGACACTAGTTATAGATTCCAATGTTTCACTCCAGGTTTACTGTATCCCTTGGACCTTCTTACTGACGATGAAACATAGAAATTGCATCGGAAATAAATACAAAAGGCATAATGCCGACTTAAGTACAAGAACACTGACTCTTCTTACTGACTATGTTTTGAACCATTCCTGTGACACTAGTTATGGATTCCGATGCTTCACTTCAGGTTTACTGTATCCATCTGACCTTCTTATTGACGATGAAGCACAGAAATTGCATCGGAATTAAATACAAAAGGCACAATTCCGAATTAAGTACAAGAAGACTGACTCTTCTTACTGTCTATGTTTTGAACCATTCATGTGGCACTAGTTATAGATTCCGATGCTTCACTCCAGGTTTACTGTATCCCTTGGACCTTCTTATTGACGATAAAACACAGGAATTGCATCGGAATTGAATACAAAAGGAACACTGGCGACTTAAGTACAAGAAGTCTGACTCATCTTACTGTCTATGTTTTGAACCATTCCTGTGACACTAGTTATAGATTCCGATGCTTCTCTCCAGGTTTACTGTATCCCTCTGACCTTCTTATTGACGATGAAGCACAGAAATTGCATCGGAATTAAATACAAAAGGCACAATTCCGAATTAAGTACAAGAAGACTGACTCTTCTTACTGTCTATGTTTTGAACCATTCCTGTGACACTTATTATAGATTCTGATGCTTCACTTTAGGTTTACTGTATCCCTCTGACCTTCTTATTGACGATGAAGCACAGAAATTGCATCGGAATTAAATACAAAAGGCACAATTCCGAATTAAGTACAAGAAGTCTGACTCATCTTACTGTCTATGTTTTGAACCATTCCTGTGACACTAGTTATAGATTCCGATGCTTCTCTCCAGGTTTACTATATCATTAGGACCTTCTTATTGACGATGAAACACAGAAATTGCATAGGAATTAAATAAAAAAGGCACAATGCCGACTTAAGTACAAGAAGACTGACTCTTCCTACTGTCTATGCTTTGAACATTTATAGTGACACTAGTTATAGATTCCGGTGCTTCACTTGAGGTTTACTGTATCCCTTGGACCTTCTTATTTTTGATGAAACACAGAAATTGCATCGGAAATAAATATAAAAGGCACAATGCCGACTTAAGTAAAAGAAGACTGACTCTTCTTACTGACTATGCTTTGAACCATTCCTCTGACACTAGTTATAGATTCTGATGCTTCACTTCAGGTTTACTGTATCCCTGGACCTTCTTATTGACGATGAAACACAGAAATTGCATCGGAAATAAATACAAAAGGCACAAAGCCGACTTAAGTACAAGAAGTCTGACTCTTCTCACTGACTATGTTTTGAACCATTCCTGTGACACTAGTTATAGATTCCGATGCTTTACTCCAGGTTTACTGTATCCCTTGGACCTTCTTATTGACGATGAAACACAGAAATTGAATCGGAATTAAATACAAAAGGCACAATGCCGACTTAAGTACAAGAAGACTGACTCTTCTTACTGATTATGTTTTGAACCATTCCTGTGACACTAGTTATAGATTCCGATGCTTCACTTCTGGTTTACTGTATCCCTTGGACCATCTTATTGACGATGAAACACTGAAACTGCAACGGAATTAAATACAAAAGGCACAATGCCGACTTTAGTACAAGAAGACTGACTCTTCTTACTGAGTATGTTTTGATTCATTCCTGTGACACTAGTTATAGATTACAATGCTTCACTCCAGGTTTACTGTATCCCTTGGACCTTCTTATTGACGATGAAACACAGAATTTGCATCGGAATTAAATAAATAAGGCACAATGCCGACTTTAGCACAAGAAGCCTGACGCTACTTACTGTCTATGCTTTGAACCATTCCTGTGACACTAGTTACAGATTCCGAGGCCTTACTCCAGGTTTACTATATCCCTTGGACCTTCTTATTGACGATGAAACACAGAAATTGCGTAGGAATTAAATAGAAAAGGCACAATGCCGACTTTAGTACAAGAAGACTGACTCTTCTTACTGATTATGTTTTGGTTCATTCCTGTGACACTAGTTATAGATTCCGATGCTTCACTCCAAGTTTACTGTATCCCTTGGACCTTCTTATTGACGATGAAACATAGAAATTGCATCGGAAATAAATACAAAAGGAACAATGCCGACTTAAGTACAAGAAGACTGACTCTCCTTACTGACTATGTTTTGAACCATTCCTGTGACACTAGTTATAGATTCCGATGCTTCACTTCAGGTTTACTGTATCCCTCTGACCTTCTTATTGACGATGAAGCACAGAAATTGCATCGGAATTAAATACAAAAGGCACAATTCCGAATTAAGTACAAGAAGACTGACTCTTCTTACTGTCTATGTTTTGAACCATTCATGTGGCACTAGTTATAGATTCCGATGCTTCACTCCAGGTTTACTGTATCCCTTGGACCTTCTTATTGACGATAAAACACAGGAATTGCATCGGAATTGAATGCAAAAGGAACAATGGCGACTTAAGTACAAGAATACTGACTGTTCTTACTGTCTATGTTTCGAACCATACCTGTGACACTAGTTATAGATTCCGATGCTTCACTTCTGGTTTACTGTATCCCTTAGACCTTCTTATTGACGATGAAACACTGAAATTGCATCGGAATTAAATACAAAAGGCACAATGGCGACTTAAGTACAAGAAGTCTGACTCTTCTTACTGACTATGATTTGAACCATTCATGTGACACTAGTTATAGATTCCGGTGCTTCACTTAAGGTTTACTGTATCCCTTGGACCTTCTTATTGTCGATGAAACACAGAAATTGCATCGGAAATAAATATAAAAGGCACAATGCCGACTTAAGTACAAGAAGACTGACTCTTCTTACTGACTATGCTTTGAACCATTCCTCTGACACTAGTTATAGATTCTGATGCTTCACTTCAGGTTTACTGTATCCCTGGACCTTCTTATTGACGATGAAACACAGAAATTGCATGGGAAATAAATACAAAAGGCACAAAGCCGACTTAAGTACAAGAAGTCTGACTCTTCTTGCTGACTATGTTTTGAACCATTCCTGTGACACTAGTTATAGATTCCGATGCTTGACTTCAGATTTACTATATCCCTCTGACCTTCTTATTCACGATGAAACACAGAAATTGCATCGGAATTAAATACTAAAGGCACAATGCCGAATTAAGTACAAGAAAACTGACTTTTCTTACTGTCAACGATTTGAACCATTCCTGTGACACTAGTTATAGATTCAGATGCTTCACTCCAGGTTTACTGTATCCCTTGGACCTTCTTATTGACGATGAAACACAGAATTTGCATCGGAATTAAATAAATAAGGCACAATGCCGACTTTAGCACAAGAAGCCTGACGCTACTTACTGTCTATGCTTTGAACCATTCCTGTTACACTAGTTATAGATTCCGAGGCTTTACTCCAGGTTTACTATATCCCTTGGACCTTCTTATTGACGATGAAACACAGAAATTGCGTAGGAATTAAATAGAAAAGGCGCAATGCCGACATTAGTACAAGAAGACTGACTCTTCTTACTGACTATGTTTTGGTTCATTCCTGTGACACTAGTTATAGATTCCGATGCTTCACTCCAAGTTTACTGTATCCCTTGGACCTTGTTATTGACGATGAAACATAGAAATTGCATCGGAAATAAATACAAAAGTCACAATGCCGACTTAAGTACAAGAACACTGACTCTCCTTACTGACTATGTTTTGAACCATTCCTGTGACACTAGTTATAGATTCCGATGCTTCACTTCAGGTTTACTGCATCCCTTGGACCTTCATATTGACGGTGAAACACAGCAATTGCATCGGAATTAAATAGAAAAGGCACAATGCCGACTTAAGTGCAATAAGACTGACTCTTCCTACTGTCTATGTTTTGAACCATTCCTGTGTCACTAGTTATAGATTCCTATGCTTTACTTCAGGTTTACTGCATCCCTTGGACCTTCTTATTGACGATGAAACACAGCAATTGCATCGGAATTAAATAGAAAAGGCACAATGCCGACTTAAGTGCAATAAGACTGACTCTTCTTACTGTCTATGTTTTGAACCATTCCTCTGACACTAGTTATAGATTCTGATGCTTCACTTCAGGTTTACTGTATCCCTGGACCTTCTTATTGACGATGAAACACAGAAATTGCATGGGAAATAAATACAAAAGGCACAAAGCCGACTTAAGTACAAGAAGTCTGACTCTTCTTGCTGACTATGTTTTGAACCATTCCTGTGACACTAGTTATAGATTCCGATGCTTCTCTCCAGGTTTACTATATCATTAGGACCTACTTATAGACGATGAAATCCAGAAATTGCATATGAATTAAATAGAAAAGGCACAATGCCGACTTAAGTACAAGAAGACTGACTCTTCCTACTGTCTATGCTTTGAACATTTATAGTGACACTAGTTATAGATTCCGGTGCTTCAGTTCAGGTTTAATGTATCCCTCTGACCTTCTTATTGACGATGAAACACAGAAATTGCATCGGAATTAAATACAAAAGGCACAATGCCGACTTAAGTACAAGAATACTGACTGTTCTTACTGTCTATGTTTCGAACCATACCTGTGACACTAGTTATAGATTCCGATGCTTCACTTCTGGTTTACTGTATCCCTTAGACCTTCTTATTGACGATGAAACACTGAAATTGCATCGGAATTAAATACAAAAGGCACAATGGCGACTTAAGTACAAGAAGTCTGACTCTTCTTACTGACTATGATTTGAACCATTCATGTGACACTAGTTATAGATTCCGGTGCTTCACTTAAGGTTTGCTGTATCCCTTGGACCTTCTTATTGTCGATGAAACACAGAAATTGCATCGGAAATAAATATAAAAGGCACAATGCCGACTTAAGTACAAGAAGACTGACTCTTCTTACTGACTATGCTTTGAACCATTCCTCTGACACTAGTTATAGATTCTGATGCTTCACTTCAGGTTACTGTATCCCTGGACCTTCTTATTGACGATGAAACACAGAAATTGCATGGGAAATAAATACAAAAGGCACAAAGCCGACTTAAGTACAAGAAGTCTGACTCTTCTTGCTGACTATGTTTTGAACCATTCCTGTGACACTAGTTATAGATTCCGATGCTTGACTTCAGATTTACTATATCCCTCTGACCTTCTTATTCACGATGAAACACAGAAATTGCATCGGAATTAAATACTAAAGGCACAATGCCGAATTAAGTACAAGAAAACTGACTTTTCTTACTGTCAACGTTTTGAACCATTCCTGTGACACTAGTTATAGATTCAGATGCTTCACTCCAGGTTTACTGTATCCCTTGGACCTTCTTATTGACGATGAAACACAGAATTTGCATCGGAATTAAATAAATAAGGCACAATGCCGACTTTAGCACAAGAAGCCTGACGCTACTTACTGTCTATGCTTTGAACCATTCCTGTTACACTAGTTATAGATTCCGAGGCTTTACTCCAGGTTTACTATATCCCTTGGACCTTCTTATTGACGATGAAACACAGAAATTGCGTAGGAATTAAATAGAAAAGGCGCAATGCCGACTTTAGTACAAGAAGACTGACTCTTCTTACTGACTATGCTTTGGTTCATTCCTGTGACACTAGTTATAGATTCCGATGCTTCACTCCAAGTTTACTGTATCCCTTGGACCTTCTTATTGACGATGAAACATAGAAATTGCATCGGAAATAAATACAAAAGTCACAATGCCGACTTAAGTACAAGAACACTGACTCTCCTTACTGACTATGTTTTGAACCATTCCTGTGACACTAGTTATAGATTCCGATGCTTCACTTCAGGTTTACTGCATCCCTTGGACCTTCTTATTGACGATGAAACACAGCAATTGCATCGGAATTAAATAGAAAAGGCACAATGCCGACTTAAGTGCAATAAGACTGACTCTTCCTACTGTCTATGTTTTGAACCATTCCTGTGTCACTAGTTATAGATTCCGATGCTTTACTTCAGGTTTACTGCATCCCTTGGACCTTCTTATTGACGATGAAACACAGCAATTGCATCGGAATTAAATAGAAAAGGCACAATGCCGACTTAAGTGCAATAAGACTGACTCTTCTTACTGTCTATGTTTTGAACCATTCATGTGACACTAGTTATAGATTCCGATGCTTCACTCCAGGTTTACTGTATCCCTTGGACCTTCTTATTGACGATGAAACACAGAAATTGCATCGGAATTAAATACAAAAGGCACAATGGCGACTTAAGTACAAGATGTCTGACTCGTCTTACTGACTATGATTAGAATCATTCATGTGACACTAGTTATAGATTCTGGTGCTTCACTTCAGGTTTACTGTATCCCTTGGACCTTCTTGTTGACGATGAAACACAGAAATTACATCGGAAATAAATACAAAAGGCACAATGCCGACTTAAGTACAAGAAGACTGACTCTTCTTACTGACTATGATTTGAACCATTCCTGTGACACTAGTTATAGATTCTGATGCTTCACTTCAGGTTTACTGTATCCCTTGCACCTTCTTATTGACGATGAAACACAGAAATTGCATCGGAATTAAATACTAAAGGCACAACGCCAAATTAAGTACAAGAAGACTGACTCTTCTTACTGTCGATGTTTTGAACCATTCCTGTGACACTAGTAATAGATTCCGATGCTTCACTCCAGGTTTTCTGTATCCCTTGGACCTTCTTATTGACGATGAAACACAGAAATTGCATCGGAAGTAAATAAAAAAGGCACAATGCCGACTTAAGTAAAAGAAGACTGAGGCTGCTTACTGTCTATGTTTTGAACCATTCCTGTGACACTAGTTATAGATTCCGATGCTTCTCTCCAGGTTTACTATATCCCTAGGACCTTCTTATTGACTATGAAACACAGAAATTGCATAGGAATTAAATAGAAAAGGCACAATGCCGACTAAAGTACAAGAAGACTGACTCTTCCTATTGTCTATGCTTTGAACCATTATAGTGACACTAGTTATAGATTCCGGTGCTTCATTTCAGGTTTAATGTATCCCTCTGACCTTCTTATTGACGATGAAACACAGAAATTGCATCGGAATTAAATACAAAAGGCACAATGCCGACTTAAGTACAAGAATACTGACTGTTCCTACTGTCTATGTTTTAAACCATCCCTGTGACACTAGTTATAGATTCCGATGCTTCACTTCTGGTTTACTGTATCCCTTGGACCTTCTTATTGACGTGAAACACTGAAATTGCATTGGAATTAAATACAAAAGGCTCAATGCCGACTTAAGTACAAGAAGACTGACTCTTCTTACTATGTTTTGAACCATTCATGTGACACTAGTTATAGATTCCGATGCTTCACTCCAAGTTTACTGTATCCCTTGGACCTTCTTATTGACGATGAAACACAGAAATTGCATCGGAATTAAATACAAAAGGCACAATGCCTACTTAAGTACAAGAAGACTGACTCTTCTCACTGACTATGATTTGCAACATTCCTGTGACACTAGTTATAGATTCTGATGCTTCACTTCAGGTTTACTGTATCCTTTGGACCTTCTTATTGACGATGAAACACAGAAATTGCATTGGAATTAAATACAAAATGCACAAAGCCGACTTAAGTACAAGAAGACTGACTCTTCTTACTGACTATGTTTTGAACCATTCCTGTGACACTAGTAATAGATTCCGATGCTTCACTCCAGGTTTGCTGTATCCCTTGGACCTTCTTATTGACGATAAAAGACAGGAATTGCATCGGAATTAAATACAAAAGGAACAATGGCGACTTAAGTACAAGATGTCAGACTCTACTTACTGACTATGATTTGAACCATTCATGTGACACTAGTTATAGATTCCGGTGCTACACTTCAGGTTTACTGTATCCCTTGGACCTTCTTGTTGACGATGAAACACAGAAATTGCATCGGAAATAAATACAAAAGGCACAATGCCGACTTAAGTACAAGAAGACTGACTCTTCTTACTGACTATGTTTTGAACCATTCCTGTGACACTAGTTATAGATTCTGATGCTTCACTTCAGGTTTACTGTATCCCTTGGACCTTCATATTGACGATGAAACACAGAAATTGCATCGGAATTAAATACAAAAGGCACAAAGCCGACTTAAGTACAAGAAGACAGACTCTTCTTACTGACTATGTTTTAAACCATTCATGTGACACTAGTTACAGATTCCGATGCTTGACTTGAGATTTACTATATTCCTCTGACCTTCTTATTCACGATGAAACACATAAATGGCATCGGAATTAAATACTAATGGTACAATGCCAAATTAAGTACAAGAAGACTGACTCTTCTTACTTTCGATGTTTTGAACCATTCCTGTGACACTAGTAATAGATTCCGACGCTTTACTTCAGGTTTACTGTATCCCTTGGACCTTCTTATTGACGATGAAACACAGAAATTGCATCGGAATTAAATAAAAAAGGCACAATGACGACTTAAGTAAAAGAAGACTGACGCTACTTACTGTCTATGTTTTGAACCATTCCTGTGACACTAGTTATAGATTCCTATGCTTCTCTCCAGGTTTACTATACCATTAGGACCTTCCTATTGACGATGAAACACAGAAATTGCATAGGAATTAAATAGAAAAGGCACAATGCCGACTTAAGTACCTGAAGACTGACTCTTCGTACTGTCTATGCTTTGAACCATTATAGTGACACTAGTTATAGATTCCGGTGCTTCGGTTCAGGTTTAATGTATCTCTCTGACCTTCTTATTGACGATGAAACACAGAAATTGCATCGGAATTAAATACAAAAGGCACAATGGCGACTTAAGTACAAGAATACTGACTGTTCTTACTGACTATGTTTCGAACCATACCTGTGACACTAGTTATAGATTCCGAAGCTTCACTTCTGGTTTACTGTATCCCTTGGACCTTCTTATTGACGATGAAACACTGAAATTGCATCGGAATTAATTACAAAAGGCACAATGGCGACTTAAGTACAAGAAGTCTGACTCTTCTTACCGACTATGATTTGAACCATTCATGTGACACTAGTTATAGATTCCGGTGCTTCACTTCAGGTTTACTGTATACCTTGGACCTTCTTATTGACGATGAAACACAGAAATTGCATCGGAAATAAATATAAAAGGCACAATGCCGACTTAAGTACAAGAAGACTGACTCTTCTTACTGACTATGCTTTGAACCATTCCTGTGACACTAGTTATAGATTCTGATGCTTCACTTCAGGTTTACTGTATCCCTTGGACATTCTTATTGACGATGAAACACAGATATTGCATCGGAATTAAATACAAAAGGCACAAACCCGACGTAAGTACAAGAAGACTGACTCTTCTTACTGACTATGATGTGAACCATTCCTGTGACACTAGTTATAGATTCCGATGCTTGACTTCAAATTTACTGTATCCCTCTGACCTTCTCATTCACGATGAAACACAGAAATGGCATCGGAATTAAATACTAAAGGCACAACGCCAAATTAAGTACAAGAAGACTGACTCTTCTTACTGTCCATGTTTTGAACCATTCCTGTGACACTAGTAATAGATTCCGATGCTTCACTGCAGGTTTACTGTATCCCTTGGACCTTCTTATTGACGATGAAACACAGAAATTGCATCGGAATTAAATAAAAAAGGCACAATGCCGACTTAAGTACAAGAAGACTGACGCTGCTTACTGTCTATGTTTTGAACCATTCCTGTGACACTAGTTATAGATTCTGATGCTTCTCTCCAGGTTTACTATATCCCTAGGACCTTCTTATTGACGATGAAACACAGAAATTGCATAGGAATTAAATAGAAAAAGCACAATGCCGACTAAAGTACAAGAAGACTGACTCTTCTTACTGACTATGTTTGGTTCATTCCTGTGAGACTTGTTATAGATTCCGATGCTTCACTCCAGGTTTACTGTATCCCTTGGACCTTCTTATTGACGTGAAACACTGAAATTGCATCGGAATTAAATACAAAAGGCACAATGCCGACTTAAGTACAATAATACTGACTGTTCTTACTGTCTATGTTTTGAACCATCCCTGTGACACTAGTTATAGATTCCGATGCTTCACTTCTGGTTTACTGTATCCCTTGGACCTTCTTATTGACGTGAAACACTGAAATTGCATCGGAATTAAATACAAAAGGCACAATGCCGACTTAAGTACAATAAGACTGACTCTTCTTACTGACTATGTTTGGTTCATTCCTGTGACACTAGTTATACATTCCGATGCTTCACTCCAGGTTTACTGTATCCCTTGGACCTTCGTATTGACGATGAAACATAGAAATTGCATCGGATATAAATACAAAAGGCACAATGCCGACTTAAGTACAAGAAGACTGACTCTTCTTACTGACTATGTTTTGAACCATTCCTGTGACACTAGTTATAGATTCCGATGCTTGACTTCATATTTACTGTATCCCTCTGACCTTCTTATTCACGATGTAACACAGAAATTGCATCGGAATTAAGTACTAAAGGCACAATGCCAAATTAAGTACAAGAAGACTGACTCTTCTTACTGTCGACGTTTTGAACCATTCCTGTGACACTAGTTATAGATTCCGATGCTTCACTCCAGATTTACTGTATCCCTTGGACCTTCTTATTGACGATGAAACACAGAATTTGCATCGGAATTAAATAAAAAATCACAATGCCGACTTTAGTACAAGAAGCCTGACGCTACTTACTGTCTATGTTTTGAACCATTCCTGTTACACTAGTTATAGATTCCGTAGCTTTACTCCAGGTTTACTATAACCCTTGGACCTTCTTATTGACGATGAAACACAGAAATTGCGTAGGAATTAAATAGAAAAGGCACAATGCCGACTTTAGTACAAGAAGACTGACTCTTCTTACTGCCTATGTTTGAACCATTCCTGTGACACTAGTTATAGATTCCGATGCTTCACTCCAGGTTTACTGTATCCCTTGGACCTTCTTATTGACGATGAAACATAGAAAATGCATCGGAAATAATTACAAAAGGCACAATGCCGACTTAAGTACAAGAGGACTGACTCTTCTTACTGACTATGATTTGAACCATTCCTGTGACACTACTTATAGATTCCGATGCTTCACTTCAGGTTTACTGTATCCCGTGGGCCTTCTTATTGACGATGAAACACAGCAATTGCATCGGAATTAAATAGAAAAGTTACAATGCCGACTTAAGTGCAAGAAGACTGACTCTTCCTACTGTCTATGTTTTGTACCATTCCAGTGTCACTAGTTACAGATTCTGATGCTTTACTCCAGGTTTACTGTATCCCTTGGACCTTCTCATTGACGATGAAACAAAGAAATTGAATCGGAATTAAATACAAAAGGCACAATGCCGACTTAAGTACAAGAAGACTGACTCTTCTTACTGTCTATGTTTTAAACCATTCATGTGACACTAGTTATAGATTCCGATGCTTCACTCCAGGTTTACTGTATCCCTTGGACCTTCTTATTGACGATGAAACACAGAAATTGCATCGGAATTAAATACAAAAGGCACAATGGCGACATAAGTACAAGATGTCCGACTCTTCTTACTGACTATGATTTGACTCATTCATGTGACACTAGTTATAGATTCCGGGGCTTCACTTCAGGTTTACTGTATCCCTTGGACCTTCTAGTTGACGATGAAACACAGAAATTGCATCGGAAATAAATACAAAAGGCACAATGCCGACTTAAGTACAAGAAGACTGACTCTTCTTACTGACTATGATTTGACCCATTCCTGTGACACTAGTTATAGATTCTAATGCTTCACTTCAGGTTTACTGTATCCCTTGGACCTTCTTATTGACGATGAAACACAGAAATTGCATCGGAATTAAATACCAAATGCACAAAGCCGACTTAAGTACAAGAGGACTGACTCTTCTTACTGACTATGTTTTAAACCATTCCTGTGACACTACTTATAGATTCCGATGCTTGACTTCAGATTTACTGTATCCCTCTGACCTTCTTATTCACGATGAAACACAGAAATGGCATCGGAATTAAATACTAAAGGCACAACGCCAATTTAAGTACAAGAAGACTGACTCTTCTTACTGTCGATGTTTTGAACCATTCCTGTGACACTAGTAATAGATTCCGATGCTTCACTCCAGGCTTACTGTATCCCTTGGACCTTCTTATTGACGATGAAACACAGAAATTGCATCGGAATTAAATAAAAAATGCACAATGCCGACTAAAGTACAAGAAGACTGACGCTGCTTACTGTCTATGTTTTGAACCATTCCTGTGACACTTGTTATAGTTTCCGTTGCTTCTCTCCAGGATTACTATATCCCTAGGACATTCTTATTGACGATGAAACACAGAAATTGCATAGGAGTTAAATAGAAAAGGCACAATGCCGACTTAAGTACAAGAAGACTGACTCTTCCTATTGTCTATGCTTTGAACCATTATAGTGACACTAGTTATAGATTCCGGTGCTTCGGTTCAGGTTTAATGTATCTCTCTGACCTTCTTATTGACGATGAAACACAGAAATTGCATCGGAATTAAATACAAAAGGCACAATGGCGACTTAAGTACAAGAATACTGACTGTTCTTACTGACTATGTTTCGAACCATACCTGTGACACTAGTTATAGATTCCGAAGCTTCACTTCTGGTTTACTGTATCCCTTGGACCTACTTATTGACGATGAAACACTGAAATTGCATCGGAATTAATTACAAAAGGCACAATGGCGACTTAAGTACAAGAAGTCGGACTCTTCTTACCGACTATGATTTGAACCATTCATGTGACACTAGTTATAGATTCCGGTGCTTCACTTCAGGTTTACTGTATACCTTGGACGTTCTTATTGACGATGAAACACAGAAATTGCATCGGAAATAAATATAAAAGGCACAATGCCGACTTAAGTACAAGAAGACTGACTCTTCTTACTGACTATGCTTTGAACCATTCCTGTGACACTAGTTATAGATTCTGATGCTTCACTTCAGGTTTACTGTATCCCTTGGACATTCTTATTAACGATGAAACACAGATATTGCATCAGAATTAAATACAAAAGGCACAAACCCGACGTAAGTACAAGAAGACTGACTCTTCTTACTGACTATGATGTGAACCATTCCTGTGACACTAGTTATAGATTCCGATGCTTGACTTCAAATTTACTGTATCCCTCTGACCTTCTCATTCACGATGAAACACAGAAATGGCATCGGAATTAAATACTAAAGGCACAACGCCAAATTAAGTACAAGAAGACTGACTCTTCTTACTGTCCATGTTTTGAACCATTCCTGTGACACTAGTAATAGATTCCGATGCTTCACTGCAGGTTTACTGTATCCCTTGGACCTTCTTATTGACGATGAAACACAGAAATTGCATCGGAATTAAATAAAAAAGGCACAATGCCGACTTAAGTACAAGAAGACTGACGCTGCTTACTGTCTATGTTTTGAACCATTCCTGTGACACTAGTTATAGATTCCGATGCTTCTCTCCAGGTTTACTATATCCCTAGGACCTTCTTATTGACGATGAAACACAGAAATTGCATAGGAATTAAATAGAAAAGGCACAATGCCGACTAAAGTACAAGAAGACTGACTCTTCTTACTGACTATGTTTGGTTCATTCCTGTGAGACTTGTTATAGATTCCGATGCTTCACTCCAGGTTTACTGTATCCCTTGGACCTTCTTATTGACGTGAAACACTGAAATTGCATCGGAATTAAATACAAAAGGCACAATGCCGACTTAAGTACAATAATACTGACTGTTCTTACTGTCTATGTTTTGAACCATCCCTGTGACACTAGTTATAGATTCCGATGCTTCACTTCTGGTTTACTGTATCCCTTGGACCTTCTTATTGACGTGAAACACTGAAATTGCATCGGAATTAAATACAAAAGGCACAATGCCGACTTAAGTACAATAAGACTGACTCTTCTTACTGACTATGTTTGGTTCATTCCTGTGACACTAGTTATACATTCCGATGCTTCACTCCAGGTTTACTGTATCCCTTGGACCTTCGTATTGACGATGAAACATAGAAATTGCATCGGATATAAATACAAAAGGCACAATGCCGACTTAAGTACAAGAAGACTGACTCTTCTTACTGACTATGTTTTGAACCATTCCTGTGACACTAGTTATAGATTCCGATGCTTGACTTCAGATTTACTGTATCCCTCTGACCTTCTTATTCACGATGTAACACAGAAATTGCATCGGAATTAAGTACTAAAGGCACAATGCCAAATTAAGTACAAGAAGACTGACTCATCTTACTGTCGACGTTTTGAACCATTCCTGTGACACTAGTTATAGATTCCGATGCTTCACTCCAGATTTACTGTATCCCTTGGACCTTCTTATTGACGATGAAACACAGAATTTGCATCGGAATTAAATAAAAAATCACAATGCCGACTTTAGTACAAGAAGCCTGACGCTACTTACTGTCTATGTTTTGAACCATTCCTGTTACACTAGTTATAGATTCCGTAGCTTTACTCCAGGTTTACTATAACCCTTGGACCTTCTTATTGACGATGAAACACAGAAATTGCGTAGGAATTAAATAGAAAAGGCACAATGCCGACTTTAGTACAAGAAGACTGACTCTTCTTACTGCCTATGTTTGAACCATTCCTGTGACTCTAGTTATAGATTCCGATGCTTCACTCCAGGTTTACTGTATCCCTTGGACCTTCTTATTGACGATGAAACATAGAAAATGCATCGGAAATAATTACAAAAGGCACAATGCCGACTTAAGTACAAGAGGACTGACTCTTCTTACTGACTATGATTTGAACCATTCCTGTGACACTACTTATAGATTCCGATGCTTCACTTCAGGTTTACTGTATCCCGTGGGCCTTCTTATTGACGATGAAACATAGCAATTGCATCGGAATTAAATAGAAAAGTTACAATGCCGACTAAAGTGCAAGAAGACTGACTCTTCCTACTGTCTATGTTTTGTACCATTCCAGTGTCACTAGTTACAGATTCTGATGCTGTACTCCAGGTTTACTGTATCCCTTGGACCTTCTCATTGACGATGAAACAAAGAAATTGAATCGGAATTAAATACAAAAGGCACAATGCCGACTTAAGTACAAGAAGACTGACTCTTCTTACTGTCTATGTTTTAAACCATTCATGTGACACTAGTTATAGATTCCGATGCTTCACTCCAGGTTTACTGTATCCCTTGGACCTTCTTATTGACGATGAAACACAGAAATTGCATCGGAATTAAATACAAAAGGCACAATGGCGACATAAGTACAAGATGTCCGACTCTTCTTACTGACTATGATTTGACTCATTCATGTGACACTAGTTATAGATTCCGGGGCTTCACTTCAGGTTTACTGTATCCCTTGGACCTTCTAGTTGACGATGAAACACAGAAATTGCATCGGAAATAAATACAAAAGGCACAATGCCGACTTAAGTACAAGAAGACTGACTCTTCTTACTGACTATGATTTGACCCATTCCTGTGACACTAGTTATAGATTCTAATGCTTCACTTCAGGTTTACTGTATCCCTTGGACCTTCTTATTGACGATGAAACACAGAAATTGCATCGGAATTAAATACAAAATGCACAAAGCCGACTTAAGTACAACAAGACTGACTCTTCTTACTGACTATGTTTTAAACCATTCCTGTGACACTACTTATAGATTCCGATGCTTGACTTCAGATTTACTGTATCCCTCTGACCTTCTTATTCACGATGAAACACAGAAATGGCATCGGAATTAAATACTAAAGGCACAACGCCAATTTAAGTACAAGAAGACTGACTCTTCTTACTGTCGATGTTTTGAACCATTCCTGTGACACTAGTAATAGATTCCGATGCTTCACTCCAGGCTTACTGTATCCCTTGGACCTTCTTATTGACGATGAAACACAGAAATTGCATCGGAATAAAATAAAAAATGCACAATGCCGACTAAAGTACAAGAAGACTGACGCTGCTTACTGTCTATGTTTTGAACCATTCCTGTGACACTTGTTATAGTTTCCGTTGCTTCTCTCCAGGATTACTATATCCCTAGGACATTCTTATTGACGATGAAACACAGAAATTGCATAGGAGTTAAATAGAAAAGGCACAATGCCGACTTAAGTACAAGAAGACTGACTCTTCCTATTGTCTATGCTTTGAACCATTATAGTGACACTAGTTATAGATTCCGGTGCTTCGGTTCAGGTTTAATGTATCTCTCTGACCTTCTTATTGACGATGAAACACAGAAATTGCATCGGAATTTAATACAAAAGGCACAATGGCGACTTAAGTACAAGAATACTGACTGTTCTTACTGACTATGTTTCGAACCATACCTGTGACACTAGTTATAGATTCCGAAGCTTCACTTCTGGTTTACTGTATCCCTTGGACCTTCTTATTGACGATGAAACACTGAAATTGCATCGGAATTAATTACAAAAGGCACAATGGCGACTTAAGTACAAGAAGTCTGACTCTTCTTACCGACTATGATTTGAACCATTCATGTGACACTAGTTATAGATTCCGGTGCTTCACTTCAGGTTTACTGTATACCTTGGACCTTCTTATTGACGATGAAACACAGAAATTGCATCGGAAATAAAAATAAAAGGCACAATGCCGACTTAAGTACAAGAAGACTGACTCTTCTTACTGACTATGCTTTGAACCATTCCTGTGACACTAGTTATAGATTCTGATGCTTCACTTCAGGTTTACTGTATCCCTTGGACATTCTTATTGACGATGAAACACAGATATTGCATCGGAATTAAATACAAAAGGCACAAACCCGACGTAAGTACAAGAAGACTGACTCTTCTTACTGACTATGATGTGAACCATTCCTGTGACACTAGTTATAGATTCCGATTGTTGACTTCAGATTTACTGTATCCCTCTGACCTTCTTCTTCACGATGAAACACAGAAATGGCATCGGAATTAAATACTAAAGGCACAACGCCAAATTAAGTACAAGGAGACTGACTCTTCTTACTGTCGATGTTTTGAACCATTCCTGTGACACTAGTTATAGATTCCGATGCTTCTCTCCAGGTTTACTATATCCCTAGGACCTTCTTATTGACGATGAAACACAGAAATTGCATAGGAATTAAATAGAAAAGGCACAATGCCGACTAAAGTACAAGAAGACTGACTCTTCCTATTGCTATGCTTTGAACCATTATAGTGACACTGGTTATAGATTCCGGTGCTTCAGTTCAGGTTTAATGTATCCCTCTGACCTTCTTATTGACGATGAAACACAGAAATTGCATCGGAATTAAATACAAAAGGCACAATGCCGACTTAAGTACAATAATACTGACTGTTCTTACTGTCTATGTTTTGAACCATCCCTGTGACACTAGTTATAGATTCCGATGCTTCACTTCTGGTTTACTGTATCCCTTGGACCTTCTTGTTGACGTGAAACACTGAAATTGCATCGGAATTAAATACAAAAGGCACAATGCCGACTTAAGTACAATAAGACTGACTCTTCTTACTGACTATGTTTGGTTCATTCCTGTGACACTAGTTATACATTCCGATGCTTCACTCCAGGTTTACTGTATCCCTTGGACCTTCGTATTGACGATGAAACATAGAAATTGCATCGGAAATAAATACAAAAGGCACAATGCCGACTTAAGTACAAGAAGACTGACTCTTCTTACTGACTATGTTTTGAACCATTCCTGTGACACTAGTTATAGATTCCGATGCTTGACTTCAGATTTACTGTATCCCTCTGACCTTCTTATTCACGATGTAACACAGAAATTGCATCGGAATTAAGTACTAAAGGCACAATGCCAAATTAAGTACAAGAAGACTGACTCTTCTTACTGTCGACGTTTTGAACCATTCCTGTGACACTAGTTATAGATTCCGATGCTTCACTCCAGATTTACTGTATCCCTTGGACCTTCTTATTGACGATGAAACACAGAATTTGCATTGGAATTAAATAAAAAATCACAATGCCGACTTTAGTACAAGAAGCCTGACGCTACTTACTGTCTATGTTTTGAACCATTCCTGTTACACTAGTTATAGATTCTGTAGCTTTACTCCAGGTTTACTATAACCCTTGGACCTTCTTATTGACGATGAAACACAGAAATTGCGTAGGAATTAAATAGAAAAGGCACAATGCCGACTTTAGTACAAGAAGACTGACTCTTCTTACTGACTATGTTTGGTTCATTCCTGTGAGACTTGTTATAGATTCCGATGCTTCACTCCAGGTTTACTGTATCCCTTGGACCTTCTTATTGACGATGAAACATAGAAAATGCATCGGAAATAATTACAAAAGGCACAATGCCGACTTAAGTACAAGAGGACTGACTCTTCTTACTGACTATGATTTGAACCATTCCTGTGACACTACGTATAGATTCCGATGCTTCACTTCAGGTTTACTGTATCCCGTGGGCCTTCTTATTGACGATGAAACACAGCAATTGCATCGGAATTAAATAGAAAAGTTACAATGCCGACTTAAGTGCAAGAAGACTGACTCTTCCTACTGTCTATGTTTTGTACCATTCCAGTGTCACTAGTTACAGATTCTGATGCTTTACTCCAGGTTTACTGTATCCCTTGGACCTTCTCATTGACGATGAAACAAAGAAATTGAATCGGAATTAAATACAAAAGGCACAATGCCGACTTAAGTACAAGAAGACTGACTCTTCTTACTGTCTATGTTTTGAACCATTCATGTGACACTAGTTATAGATTCCGATGCTTCACTCCAGGTTTACTGTATCCCTTGGACCTTCTTATTGACGATGAAACACAGAAATTGCATCGGAATTAAATACAAAAGGCACAATGGCGACATAAGTACAAGATGTCCGACTCTTCTTACTGACTATGATTTGACTCATTCATGTGACACTAGTTATAGATTCCGGTGCTTCACTTCAGGTTTACTGTATCCCTTGGACCTTCTTGTTGACGATGAAACACAGAAATTGCATCGGAAATAAATACAAAAGGCACAATGCCGACTTAAGTACAAGAAGACTGACTCTTCTTACTGACTATGATTTGACCCATTCCTGTGACACTAGTTATAGATTCTAATGCTTCACTTCAGGTTTACTGTATCCCTTGGACCTTCTTATTGACGATGAAACACAGAAATTGCATCGGAATTAAATACAAAATGCACAAAGCCGACTTAAGTACAAGAAGACTGACTCTTCTTACTGACTATGTTTTAAACCATTCCTGTGACACCACTTATAGATTCCGATGCTTGACTTCAGATTTACTGTATCCCTCTGACCTTCTTATTCACGATGAAACACAGAAATGGCATCGGAATTAAATACTAAAGGCACAACGCCAATTTAAGTACAAGAAGACTGACTCTTCTTACTGTCGATGTTTTGAACCATTCCTGTGACACTAGTAATAGATTCCGATGCTTCACTCCAGGCTTACTGTATCCCTTGGACCTTCTTATTGACGATGAAACACAGAAATTGCATCGGAATTAAATAAAAAATGCGCAATGCCGACTTAAGTACAAGAAGACTGACGCTGCTTACTGTCTATGTTTTGAACCATTCCTGTGACACTTGTTATAGTTTCCGTTGCTTCTCTCCAGGATTACTATATCCCTAGGACATTCTTATTGACGATGAAACACAGAAATTGCATAGGAGTTAAATAGAAAACTCACAATGCCGACTTAAGTACAAGAAGACTGACTCTTCCTATTGTCTATGCTTTGAACCATTATAGTGACACTAGTTATAGATTCCGGTGCTTCGGTTCAGGTTTAATGTATCTCTCTGACCTTCTTATTGACGATGAAACACAGAAATTGCATCGGAATTTAATACAAAAGGCACAATGGCGACTTAAGTACAAGAATACTGACTGTTCTTACTGACTATGTTTCGAACCATACCTGTGACACTAGTTATAGATTCCGAAGCTTCACTTCTGGTTTACTGTATCCCTTGGACCTTCTTATTGACGATGAAACACTGAAATTGCATCGGAATTAATTACAAAAGGCACAATGGCGACTTAAGTACAAGAAGTCTGACTCTTCTTACCGACTATGATTTGAACCATTCATGTGACACTAGTTATAGATTCCGGTGCTTCACTTCAGGTTTACTGTATACCTTGGACCTTCTTATTGACGATGAAACACAGAAATTGCATCGGAAATAAATATAAAAGGCACAATGCCGACTTAAGTACAAGAAGACTGACTCTTCTTACTGACTATGCTTTGAACCATTCCTGTGACACTAGTTATAGATTCTGATGCTTCACTTCAGGTTTACTGTATCCCTTGGACATTCTTATTGACGATGAAACACAGATATTGCATCGGAATTAAATACAAAAGGCACAAACCCGACGTAAGTACAAGAAGACTGACTCTTCTTACTGACTATGATGTGAACCATTCCTGTGACACTAGTTATAGATTCCGATGCTTGACTTCAGATTTACTGTATCCCTCTGACCTTCTTATTCACGATGAAACACAGAAATGGCATCGGAATTAAATACTAAAGGCACAACGCCAAATTAAGTACAAGAAGACTGACTCTTCTTACTGTCGATGTTTTGGACCATTCCTGTGACACTAGTAATAGATTCCGATGCTTCACTGCAGGTTTACTGTATCCCTTGGACCTTCTTATTGACGATGAAACACATAAATTGCATCGGAATTAAATAAAAAAGGCACAATGCCGACTTAAGTACAAGAAGACTGACGTTGCTTACTGTCTATGTTTTGAACCATTCCTGTGACACTAGTTATAGATTCCGATGCTTCTCTCCAGGTTTACTATATCCCTAGGACCTTCTTATTGACGATGAAACACAGAAATTGCATAGGAAATAAATAGAAAAGGCACAATGCCGACTAAAGTACAAGAAGACTGACTCTTCCTATTGCTATGCTTTGAACCATTATAGTGACACTGGTTATAGATTCCGGTGCTTCAGTTCAGGTTTAATGTATCCCTCTGACCTTCTTATTGACGATGAAACACAGAAATTGCATCGGAATTAAATACAAAAGGCACAATGCCGACTTAAGTACAATAATACTGACTGTTCTTACTGTCTGTGTTTTGAACCATCCCTGTGACACTAGTTATAGATTCCGATGCTTCACTTCTGGTTTACTGTATCCCTTGGACCTTCTTATTGACGTGAAACACTGAAATTGCATCGGAATTAAATACAAAAGGCACAATGCCGACTTAAGTACAAGAAGACTGACTCTTCTTACTGACTATGTTTGGTTCATTCCTGTGACACTAGTTATACATTCCGATGCTTCACTCCAGGTTTACTGTATCCGTTGGACCTTCGTATTGACGATGAAACATAGAAATTGCATCGGAAATAAATACAAAAGGCACAATGCCGACTTAAGTACAAGAAGACTGACTCTTCTTACTGACTATGTTTTGAACCATTCCTGTGACACTAGTTATAGATTCCGATGCTTGACTTCAGATTTACTGTATCCCTCTGACCTTCTTATTCACGATGTAACACAGAAATTGCATCGGAATTAAGTACTAAAGGCACAATTTCAAATTAAGTACAAGAAGACTGACTCTTCTTACTGTCGACGTTTTGAACCATTCCTGTGACACTAGTTATAGATTCCGATGCTTCACTCCAGATTTACTGTATCCCTTGGACCTTCTTATTGACGATGAAACACAGAATTTGCATCGGAATTCAATAAAAAATCACAATGCCGACTTTAGTACAAGAAGCCTGACGCTACTTACTGTCTATGTTTTGAACCATTCCTGTTACACTAGTTATAGATTCCGTAGCTTTACTCCAGGTTTACTATAACCCTTGGACCTTCTTATTGACGATGAAACATAGAAAATGCATCGGAAATAATTACAAAAGGCACAATGCCGACTTAAGTACAAGAGGACTGACTCTTCTTACTGACTATGATTTGAACCATTCCTGTGACACTACTTATAGATTCCGATGCTTCACTTCAGGTTTACTGTATCCCGTGGGCCTTCTTATTGACGATGAAACACAGCAATTGCATCGGAATTAAATAGAAAAGTTACAATGCCGACTTAAGTGCAAGAAGACTGACTCTTCCTACTGTCTATGTTTTGTACCATTCCAGTGTCACTAGTTACAGATTCTGATGCTTTACTCCAGGTTTACTGTATCCCTTGGACCTTCTCATTTACGATGAAACAAAGAAATTGAATCGGAATTATATACAAAAGGCACATTGCCGACTTAAGTACAAGAAGACTGACTCTTCTTTCTGACTATGTTTCGAACCATTCCTGTGACACTAGTTATGGATTCCGATGCTTCACTTCAGGTTTACTGTATCCCTCAGACCTTCTTATTGACGATGAAACACAGAAATACCATCGGAATTAAATCCAAAGGCACAATTCCGAATTAAGTACAAGAAGACTGACTTTTCTTACTGTCTATGTTTTGAACCATTCATGTGACACTAGTTATAGATTCCGATGCTTCACTCCATCTTTACTGTATCCCTTGGACCTTCTTATTGACGATGAAACACAGAAATTGCATCGGAATTAAATACAAAAGGCACAATGGCGACATAAGTACAAGATGTCCGACTCTTCTTACTGACTATGATTTGACTCATTCATGTGACACTAGTTATAGATTCCGGTGCTTCACTTCAGGTTTACTGTATCCCTTGGACCTTCTTGTTGACGATGAAACACAGAAATTGCATCGGAAATAAATACAAAAGGCACAATGCCGACTTAAGTACAAGAAGACTGACTCTTCTCACTGACTATGTTTTGAACCATTCCTGTGACACTAGTTATAGATTCCGATGCTTCACTTCAGGTTTACTGTATCCCTTGGACCTTCTTATTGACGATGTAACACAGCAATTGCATCGGAATTAAACACAAAAGGCACAATGGCGACTTAAGTAGAAGATGTCTGACTCTTCTTACTGACTATGATTTGAACCATTCATGTGACACTAGTTATAGATTCCGGTGCTTCACTCCAGGCTTACTGTATCCCTTGGACCTTCTTATTGACGATGAAACACAGAAATTGCATCGGAAATAAATACAAAAGGCACAAAGCCGACTTAAGTACAAGAAGACTGACTCTTCTTACTGACTATGTTTTGAACCATTCCTGTGACACTAGTTATAGATTCTGATGCTTCACTTCAGGTTTACTGTATCCCTTGGACGTTCTTATTGACGATGAAACACAGAAATCGCATCGGAATTAAATACAAAAGGCACAAAGCTGACTTAAGTACAAGAAGACTGACTGTTCTTACTGACTATGTTTTAAACCATTCCTGTGACACTAGTTATAGATTCCGATGCTTGACTTCAGATTTACTGTAACCCTCTGACCATCTTATTCACGATGAAACACAGAAATGGCATCGGAATTAAATACTAAAGGCACAATGCCGAATTAAGTACAAGAAGACTGACGCTACTTACTGTCTATGTTTTGAACCATTCCTGTGCCACTAGTTATAGAATCCGATGCTTCACTCCAGGTTTACCATATCCCTAGGACCTTCTTATTGACGATGAAACACAGAAATTGCATAGGAATTAAATAGAAAAGCACAATGCCGACTTAAGTATAAGAAGACTGACTCTTCCTACTGTCTATTCTTTGAACCATTACAGTGACACTAGTTATAGATTCCGGTGCTTCAGTTCAGGTTTAATGTATCACTCTGACCTTCTTATTGACGATGAAACACAGAAATTGCATCGGAATTAAATACTAAAGGCACAATGGCGACTTAAGTACAAGAACTCTGACTCTTCTTACTGACTATGATTTGAACCATTCATGTGACACTAGTTATAGATTCCGGTGCTTCGCTTCAGGTATACTGTATCCCTTGGACCTTCTTATTGACGATGAAACACAGAAATTGCATCGGAATTAAATAAAAAAGGCACAATGCCGACTTAAGTACAAGAAGAATGACGCTACTTACTGTCTATGGTTTGAACCAATCCTGTTACACTAGTTATAGATTCCGATGCTTCACTTCAGGTTTACTGTATCCCTAGGACCTTCTTATTGACGGTGAAACACAGAAATTGCATAGGAATTAAATTAAAAAGGCACAATGCCGCCTTATGTACAAGAAGACTGACTCTTCTTACTGACTATGTTTTGAACCATTCCTGTGACACTAGCTATAGACCCTGATGCTTCACTTCAGGTTTATTGTATCCCTTGGACCTTCTTATTGACGATGAAACACAGAAATTGCTTCGGAATTAAATACAGAAGGCACAATGGCGACTTAAGTACAAGAACTCTGACTCTTCTTACTGACTATGATCTGAACCATTCATGTGACACTAGTTATAGATTCCGGTGCTTCACTTCAGGTTTACTGTATCCCTTGGACCTTCTTATTGACGATGAAACACAGAAATTGCATCGGAAGTAAATACAAAAGGCACAATGCCGACTTAAGTACAAGAAGACTGACTCTTCTCACTGACTATGTTTTGAACCACTCCTGTGACACTAGTTATAGATTCTGATGCTTCACTTCAGGTTTACTGTATCCCTTGGACCTTCTTCTTGACGATGAAACACAGAAATTTCGTCGGAATTAAATACAAAAGGGCACAAAGCCGACTTAAGTACAAGAAGACTGACTCTTCTTACTGACTATGTTTTGAACCATTCCTGTGACACTAGTAATAGATTCCGATGCTTGACTTCAGATTTACTGTATCCCTCTGACCTTCTTATTCACGATGAAACACAGAAATGGCATCGGTTTTAAATACTAGAGGCACAATTCCGAATTAAGTACAAGAAGACTGACTCTTCTTAATGTCGATGTTTTGAGCCATTCCTGTGACACTAGTTATAGATTCCGATGCTTCACTCCAGGTTTACTGTATCCCATGGACCTTCTTATTGTCGATGAAACACAGAAATTGCATAGGAATTAAATATAAAAGGCACAATGCCGACATATGTAGAAGAAGACTGACTCTTCTTACTGACTATGATCTGAACCATTCCTGTGACACTAGCTATAGACCCTGATGCTTCACTTCAGGTTTATTGTATCCCTTGGACCTTCTTATAGAAGATGAAACACAGAATTTGCTTCGGAATTAAATACAAAAGTCACAATGCCCACTTAAGTACAAGAATACTGACTCTTCTTACTGTCTATGTTTTGAACCATCTCTGTGACACTAGTTATAGATTCCGATGCTTCACTCCAGGTTTACTGTATCCCTTGGACCTTCTTATTGACGATGAAACACAGAAATAGCATCGGAATTAAATACTAAAGGCACAATGCTGAATTAAGTACAAGAAGACTGACTCTTTCTACTGTCGATGTTTTGTACCATTCCTGTGACACTAGTTATAGATTCCGATGCTTCACTCCAGGTTTACTGTATCCCTTGGACCTTCTTATTGACGATGAAACACAGAAATTGCATCGGAATTAAATAAAAAAGGCACAGTGCCAACGTAAGTACACGAAGACTGACGCTACATACTGTCTATGATTTGAACCATTCCTGTGACACTAGTTATAGATTCCGATGCTTCACTCCAGGTTTACTATATCCCTAGGACCTTCTTATTGACGATGAAACACAGAAATTGCATAGGAATTAAATAGAAAAGCACAATGCCGACTTAGGTACAAGAAGACTGACTCTTCCTACTGTCTATTCTTTGAACCATTACAGTGACACTAGTTATAGATTCCGGTGCTTCAGTTTAGGTTTAATGTATCCCTCTGACCTTCTTATTGACGATGAAACACAGAAATTGCATCGGAATTAAATACAAAAGGCAAAAATGCGACTTAAGTACAAGAACTCTGACTCTTCTTACTGACTATGATTTGAACCATTCATGTGACACTAGTTATAGATTCCGGTGCTTCACTTCAGGTATACTGTATCCCTTGGACCTTCTTATTGACGATAAAACACAGAAATTGCATCGGAATTAAATAAAAAAGGCACAATGCCGACTTAAGTACAAGAAGAATGACGCTACTTACTGTCTATGATTTGAACCATTCCTGTGACACTAGTTATAGATTCCGATACTTCACTCCAGGTTTACTGTATCCCTTGGAACTTCTAATTGACGATGAAACACA